>NW_027498003.1:0-161335 GCF_021521415.1 Bidens hawaiensis
TTGAATAAGTTAACCGTTCGACGCGTGGTTGTTAATAGGTTAGTGTTCAGTTTCCTCTATCATGATTCATGCGGATAGACCGGCACTTTCATTTTGTGGGATGTCTGAACTTTTCCCCTTCAATTGACCTGCGTGAAGGTTTGCCGTTTTCTGGGTGTATGCGGGTTTTGCCACCTTCCCCACGTAACGACTTTCCACGTAATTATGCGGTGAAAACCGGCATATCCGTGTTGAATAAATTAATTGTTCGACGCGCGGTTGTTAATAGGTTAGTGTTCAGTTTCCTCTATCATGATTCATGCGGATAGACCGGCACTTTCATTTAGTGGGATGACTGAACTTTTCCCCTTCAACTGACCTGCGTGAAGGTTTGTCGTTTTTTGGGTTTATGCGGGTTTTGCCGCCTTCCCCACGCAACGACTTTCCACGTAATTATGCGGTGAAAACCGGCATCTGTGTTGATAGTTCATAAAGTATAAATGTAAAATCATCAGCGTCGATGTTCTAAGGAGAATCATTTCCATTAGAAGTGGCTCTTGGCCTTTTCTTTACAAATTTGGAATTGATCTACATGCAAACTGTGTAATTGAGCTCCCTTCCATGTTGTTGGGATGGGAGTGCCATCGAGCCGATACGCACCTGGTTCGGGATCTCGTTCTTTACGCAGCATGTAGTCTCCACATTGAAGCTGGAGATTTTATTCGTGTTTTCCCCAGCTGGGGTTCTACACGCATCAGCCTGCTCAGCGTTCATTGCGCCACGAGGTGCGCGAGCGTCCCATCTCTGACAAATGCTTCGACCATGTCATTTACGTCTGTGCATTCTTCAGTGTTGTGGCCTTTTGTCCTGTGAAAGTCACAGTATTTGCTCCGATCGGCATTGGGACGATGTCGGATTATTGGAGGCTTTGGCCATGGGAGCTCCTCAGTGGCGAATATCTCGGTGACGCTTTTGGTGAGCGGCGTCCATCTGGAGTTCTGGTTCGACTGTACGTTACCCCTTCCGCTAACCGATGTTGCAAGTCGGATGAGGTGTCAAAGTTTACCCTTGACTGCCAAATGCCTAGCTTCCACTTTTTGTTTAATCGGGCGGTAAGGACGTTGTCTTCTCTTGTTTTCTGGGTGTAGAGGTTTGTGCTCTGTGGGAGATCTCTACCCAGTTGCTTCTCCGTTTCCGCAAAGCGTTTAGCTGCTGTCATGATGGCATCCCATGTGGATGGCATGCCATATTTACCCGTTAAGGGTGCGGATGAGCTCTGGGTCGTTCGCGCCCTGAATAAAAGCAGCTGCGAACAAGATCTTCGCTAATGTTACCCAGACTTAGCTTCTTCGAGTTGAAGCGAGTGATGAAGTCTAGCAAAGATTCATCTTCCTCTCGAATGCATTTGAGGATTGTCCATTGCTCCTCGGTATACTTTCTTTGCTGGCTGAAGTGTTGGCTAAACTTCTGTTGGAAGTCTGCCCAGTCGTAGATGTGGTTGACCGGTAGACGATCGAACCACGCTCTAGCAGCCCCAACAAGCGTCATTTGGAACATGTAACACCACGTAGGTTCCGTCCAACTACTGACGGTTGCCCCCGCTATGAATCTGTTCAAATGATCATCTGGGTCAGATATACCATCATATGTGCCTATGCTGGACATTTGTTTGGCACTTTTTGGGGCAATTGCTTCCGCAATGTCCCTTGCAAATTTGGACGTTCCCGCATTTGCAACGTTTGGTCTGAATGTTTTGGAGAAGTCACGTGGACTTCCACCTGTGTTTTTTGGTTTGAAGGCTTCTCCAAAATGCCTTCTCGGTTGGGAGTCCGTTTCCTTACGCTTCCCTTTTGCCCTATGGCGAGGGTTCGCGTCGGTGTCGGATTCCTCCGAGTCATCGTCCAAGTATTCTTCGAATTCGTCAGCCTGTTGGACGGAACGCAAGCGTTCGTCCAACTCAGCTTGGAATTCCTTTTGACATGCCTCCGCCCATGCCTTAACTTCATCGAGTGTTTGGCGGGGGAGTCTTGTTCGTTTCTCTAACTGGGTATCGGTGATTCCCAGTGAGCGATTATTTACTGCACTTGGCCCAGCTTGGGTAACTGGGGTAGTGTTCGTAAAATTTACTTCACTTGCCCCGGCTTGGGTAACCGGGGTAGTGTTTGTAAAGACTGTGTAGCCGGTATTCCCCCCAGTAGCTGGGGTTGTGGTTACCGGAGTTTCTTTAACCATCTTTCCAGAAGTTTGAAAAAACTGGAGAAAAATGAAGTTCTAGCTTTTATGCACGGATGGCGCCAATGAAGAAACACTAAGTGAACCCTGGGCAGATTACGAGTAATCTGGGGGTTAGATAGATGTTTCCCACGAGGGGTTAGACCCAGAAAAGATGGTTCTTCTGATAACCTGCAAAACAGACACCGTGAGCTTGTCACTGAGAAGGGGGGGTTCCTCCTTGTGACCACCCTCCGGCGTGAGAATCAGACTAGATTGCTCTTTAAATATAAATGTATATTAAGAGATTGCTAGAGCAGATATCAGGTATAATATATGATGATAATGTGTTATGATATGATAAGATGAGATGATCATACCATTTGTGGTATTTATAGCCGAAGGTAGGTTTCCAAGGAGGTGTGGCCGGCTGCAATAGTATTCCTGTTTCACCAACAGTGGCCTACGCACGTGCCCTGCTGGTAGTTGGTGGGTAGGCAGCGGCTGATAGTGACCAGGCCTGCTGTGTACTATTCCTTTTCCACCAACTGCCGGCTATGCACGTGGTATGACAGGAGTTGGTGAGTAGGCAGCGGCTAATAGTGACATTCAGTACAGGAGCATGCTGCTCGCCATACTGTTGTCAATAAGCTGTCGTATCTTTAGTCAGATCTTTTGCCATACCTCGTCAGGTACAGTACAGAAGATCTTCCCGTATCGTACGGACTGGCTTAGTTGGGCGGGAGTATTCCCCCTCCCGCCTTTGTGCGGGATTGTTCCCGGCTTTGCTCATTCCTTCAGGTGACACTAAGTGATTGAGAGCTAAGTGCCTTGTGCGTGTAGCCTTGCTGCGCGGGTGGCCTTCCCTGATGGCTTGTATCCGCAGCTGCTGGGAACAGGCAGAGTCCTTCACCATTGGGAGGCATTTCCTGCGGGAACAGCTTGCGTACTGCGCGTAAGGACGTCACGTCTCTGAGCATGGTGGGTCCTGCGGATCCAGTTGGTTTCTGCGCAGACGTCCCTCTTCAAGGTGAGTCTTGCGGGTCCAACTGGGCTCTGCTGGGACCTACCTCTTCAACTTTTGTGCTAAACATCCGAGTTTTGTTCAACTTTTGTGCTAAACATCCGAGTTATAAATTATCATAGGTTTGTGTATGTGTGTGTTTCGGTCATCACTCTTAGGAGTGTAAACAAGCCGAGCTGCTTGTTAGCTACTCGGGCTCGGATCGATGAAAAATAAAAAGCTTGAGATGACCCGAGCTTCTTCGAGTTGAAGGCGAGCACAAGCCTTGTGCATTTTTTAAGTTTGACCTCTTTTGGACAACTTGAGCCAAGCTTTGGCTCTTCTAAGGTACTAAAAGAGCTCGGAGCTCGAGACGAGGCTCTAGGGGTGCAAACGAGCCAAGCTGCTCGCGAGCTACTAGAGATCGGCTCGTGAAAAAGCTTGATCGAGCCGAGCTTAAACGAGCCCGAGCCTAAAAGAAAACTCGTTTAATAAACGAGCCCAAGCCGGCTCACGAGCCCATCATTTATATATATATATATATATATATTAATATATACATATATATTTAACACTTATTAATTGATATATATAATTTTGTGAAAAAAATAACTAAATAACATAAATTATTTTATATATAAAGTTATAATGAAAATAAATATACATATATAATTATAAACAAACAAAAAATTAATTATTAATAAATATTAATCGAGCCTAGCCCAAGCCGAGCTCGAGCTTGAAGAACTGCGAAACGAGCTGAACTCAAGCTTTATAAATAAAGATCAAAACGAGCTAAGCTCGAGCTCCGTATAAGGTAAACGAGTTAAGCTTGAGCCCTGATCGAGCTCGGGCTCGGCTCGTTTTGTTTGCACCTAGTCTATTTGATAATTTTTTTTTTTTGAAAAAGGACGTGCGGAGTGACTATTACTTTATTCGTAACACAAGCTTTTTAACTTATTACAAAACTACTCTTTTGTCTTCTTCTAAATTCTAATAAATTTAATCAATCCACACCGCAAACACAAACACAACCATTTTTCCATATAAACTTTTAAGCTTGTTAATATACTTCTGTTATTATAATGGAAAGTTTGTTAGATTAAAATATACCAAATGTTTATGCATATTTATATCTTGTTTATTGTTGTTTCTTTATTTATCAAATGTTTATGTTAACTCTAGTTTTTTTTTTTTTTTTTAACTTTTCATATTTCAGTAAGCACCCTCCACTGCCGCTAATGGTCCAAACGACCAACACGTGGGAAAATCTCGTTGGTCTTGAACCACCGTAAGTAAATTACGGTGATCCACAACCGTCGGAAGCTCAATTTTGGAACTAAACCATCGTAGATTCATAAAACCACCAACTCGACTCCGGAAACACATAGAAGAATACTTAACTTGCTTTATCTTCATGATTCAGAAAAACTTAAAAACCTAATTAATTAACAAAACAAATCAAAATATAATAGTTACAAAGAATTAGTCCACCAATCAACGATTAGAATCGATTAAACACACTATTTCTCCTAACCTAAAAAACAATTAAATATTAAGTCAGCATACGCTTCTTCAGATCTAACTCACAGCAGCAAATTCACATTAAAATTCACAACTACTAGAATAACGAATATCATTCCAATTATATATTAAAAATGGTTACGGTTTTAAACAAATCTGATACGCTTTTAACAATTATAATTCCAATTAAACACAAATATCGTTCCAACTAAACGCATCTTCAACAACAAAATCAAATGCAGGACAGAGAGAACATCAAATAGTCGCAATTTACATACCAGGAGTTATCGATGAAATATGATGTTGATGAAGAAGCAAGTGTGACTGTGTGAGTGCTTGTTAACCCTAAATCCTTTTAACAACCCCAATTTTAATACAAATTGGTATACAAACTACTTCTATTTCTACTACATTTGGGTCAAACGTAATACAAAGCCCAGAATCGGCACAAGTGAAACTGCTGCTGGTGGGCTTCAATCTTAGGCCCAATCATCCCGATGCAATTGCCAAGGGTAAAAGTGCATAGAAACCCGAACACAAAAAAAATAAACCAAGACCAGACTATACCCGAAATAGGCATTAAAAATACCCCCCACCACCCAAATAACGCAATAGTTTAAAAAATACCCAATCGACAGCCGAAAAAACCAGGTTAACTAATCAAACCAACCCAACAAACATGATCGGTGTACTATATCGGCCCAGTAAGCTGTCTCAATCTCTCTCGCCGGTAATGCCAATTCAGCCTAAAAAAGAGGGGGAAAAAGCAAGTCAAAAACATTGTTTTATTATTTTGGGTTTTAATAAGTTTAGAATATTTGACATTTGACCCCTTAGTCTTTAACTAGTTTGCTTTTAGTTCATAAGGTTTATAAAATTTTACATAAAAACAAATTAGAAATGTAAAATTAGTTTGTGTAGTTTAACAATTAACCCCCTCTATTTTCACAAGTTTGGATTTAATTCTTATTTATAAATTTATAGAAGTATAAAATCATTATACAAATATAAGATCAACATTGTACATTGTTTCGGTTAGTACCTAAATGAAGCTATCCACGTCATAACAAATATGTTACTTTTAGCGATATGTGTACCCAAAGCAAGTACACATACCGGAGCGAACAGTGAATTAGGTAACTATGGTCCAACCTCAAAAAACTCCAACATAGCAAACTATCAAAGTCCATCTGAAACAAAAAAGAATATGTGAGGTTTACAAATTGCTACACTATATATCAGTAAAAAAAAGCTATAAAAACAAACACAAAGTTACTTATGTAATTAATCAAACCTAAAACAAGTTAAATCTTAGCAGCCTCAAAAACCTAAAAAATGTATTGTACACTCATACTATTAAACAAATCAACTAGAAAAAATAAGTAACAAAATAAACATCAACCAATAAAACACAATTACTTAAATAAAACCAACACATCTTTCATCAAATAATTCAAAACAAATACAACTTATAAAAAAAAGCTATAAAAAGAAACACAATACATAATTTACTTACTTAAGGAACCAAACCTAAACAAGTTAAACCTTAGCAGTCTCAAAAACATATCAACTTTAAAATATCTATTTTACATCTATACTATTAAACAAATTGACTAGAAACTCACCAATACAACACATAAACTTCTTAAATAAAAGTTAAAAAAAAAAAAACTTAAAACAGAAACTACATCCACATAGTTTGTGAATTCATCATGTTGTTCAAAATAGAGAGATAAAGATTAAAACAAACCGTTTGGGATTGGGAAAACTTCCGGTAGCTGCGTGACTATGGCCGTGTCCCGGTCCGGATCCGGATCCATGGCTTATGATAAAAACATATAGATGAGATCAATGAAAGAGGTGGATGAAATATATGAGATCCATAATAGAAAGATGAGAGAGAAGGAGATTGATGAGAGAGAAACTTAAACTTGTGATGGGTTGATATGACACAACTCACAAGTACAACACATAACACAACTCTAACCCTAAACTCAGTTTACACTTTCAAGGACCATTGGCTTATTTTAGCTCATCTATTGCCACATTATATATATACTAAAAGGCAAAGTGGTTTACACTCACGTATGTCTACTATTCATGAACTGTACAAGTCTTTCAAACCATGTTACAACATGATGTTGCTATGAGTTACTGTTATGCACGTGTCTAAAGCTCCATCTTTGTCAAAAACCCAAAGCCCTAAATCTTCCCGTACATGCTCACAAAGCTTTCCACCACCTCTCTTCAATTCAATTGTGCTTGAAAGGAATTTGAAGAATCCGGCGTCGTATTCATCGGTAAGAATGTCAAACACAATACTTTTAATATTATTTTATTATAAGTTAGTTATTACATCTATGGAAACAAAGTAACAAACGCAGTGTCTTCTTCCTCGTCTTCTCATAGCAGCACCAACAGCGTCTTCTTCTATTGCTTACATCGTCAGGAAGTCGATTCCGATGACATAGATACAGAACCACCGTTCTCACTTTCCTCCGATCGAACAGATCACTCCCCTGCACTTCACAGCCCCTCACACTTTTGAGGAAAATCAAGGTTTGTAACTCTAATTTATTAGTGATCGATGGCTTTAATTTTGTGATAACTGATTCATTACCTTTACTGCCCAATTTTTGATCTTCAGGTTAGGGTATTTTTTCCTCCGGCTAGCTCATGCCATTGGCTACGCGATTTGCATATTGGTTATGCCCTAAGGTGAACTCCGACTCTCTGCTCAATCGATTTAAGGCAAAATTTTACTTCTTAGTCACAAAATTAGGGCTGATTTTATGACGATTGTTGTGGCAAATTGAAACTGTTGTTCAAAGTTCTAACTATTTTGTAACATAGTACCTTTTTGAGATCTTTATATATTATATTTGTTATTCAACATATAACAGAGTTAACTTTTATAAATTAGCAAACTAACCACCTACTTACTTATGGAGAGAGAACATTAGAAACATCCAATGATCCATTTATGGAAAGTGGATGAAGATCTCAGGCAGTTACTGGTGCATGGTTGGGTTGTTAATTAATAGATATGAGCATTAAGTAAAATACATGAAATTAGGTTTTCTGTAATCTGAATTAACATGTGTTTCAAGTAATTTATTAGGAACTTAAAACCCGGTAAACTTATTCAAAATCGTTACAAATATAGTGTCGGTGCACAAGAAATGGTGCCAGTGAAGATGAAGTGACTGGCTAGAGATTAGGGTTTATAGTATTTTTGAAGTTTTCTTAATAATAAGAGAATGACAGTACGTACTTTCACAACCACTACTGCACTTTCAAGTCAGTAAATATGATTAAACATGTTTCTCTCATGGGTTCTGAAGAGGTAGGTCCCAGCAGAGGCGGTTAGGACCCGCAAGACTTCCTTAAAAGGAGACGTCTGCGCAGTTGAACACGCAAGACTCCTTAAACGGACGTCTGCGCAGTTGAACCCGCAGACTTCACCATAGGGACGTCTGCGCCGCGACCTACCAAACCTGCAGGACCCACCACGCTCAGAGTTGTGACGACCTCACATGCGGTACGCAAGCTGGTCCCGCAGGAAATGCCTCCCTATGGTTTCCAAGTATCCCCTGTTCCCGCAGGTGCGGATACCCGCCATTAGGGACTGGCCACCCGCGCAGCATGGCTACACGCATAAGGCTCAGACTCATAATAATTCAGTAGTCACCTGAAGAAGGAATGAGCAAAGCCGGGAACATTCCCGCATAAAGGCGGGAGGGGGAAAACTCCCGCCTAAATGAGCCAGTCCGTATAATAATGGAGGATCTTTTGTGTGATACCTGACGAGGTATGGACAAAAGATCTGACCAACGATACGACAGCTCAGTGACAGCAGCATGGCAGACAACACGCCACAGCAATGTGACCAATAGCCGCCGCCTGCTCACCAACTCCTGCCATATCACGTGCCTAGCCTGTAGTTGGTGGAAAAGGAAAAGTGAACAGCACGCCTGGTCACTGTCAGCCGCTGCCTATCCACCAATTACCAGCAGAGCACGTGCGTAGGCCACAGTTGGCAGAGTAGTAGGCCGGCTAAACCTCCTTGGAAACCCACCTTCGGCTATAAAAGACATCAAATGGTAATATCATTTCATCATCTAATATCTTGTATAATTTACCTGATAACTGCTCTAGTATTAATAATATACTTTTATATTCAAAGAGTAATATAGACTGATTCTCACGCCGGAGGGTGGTCACAAGGAGGAACCCCCTCCTTTCTTAGTGACGAGCTCACGGTGTCTGTTTTGCAGGTTATCGGAAGAACCATCTTGCCGGAATTAACCCCTCGTGGGAAACGTCTATCTAACCCTCAGGTTACTCGTAATCTGTCGGGGTTCGACTGGTGTTTCTTCATTGGCGCCATCCGTGCATAAAGCTAGAACTTTATTTTTCTCCAGTTTTTTCAAAACTTCTGGAAAGATGGTTAAGGATACTCCGGTCCCAAAACCGAGTAACCAAGAGACTCCGGTAATTATAACCCCAGCTATAAGGGGGAATACCGAGTACACAAACTTTACGAACACTACCCCTGCTACCCAAGCCGGGGCAAGTGAAGTAAATAATCAGACACTGGGATTCACCGATACCCAGTTAGAAAATCAACAGACGAGGCTCCCCTGCCAAACACTCGATGAGGTTAAAGCGTGGGCCGAAACACGTCAAAAAGAGTTCCACGCTGAGTTGGATGAACGTTTACGTTCACTCCAACAAGTGGAAGAATTCGAGTACGACGATGATTCGGAGGAATCCGAGGAAGACGCGAACCCTCGTCATAGGGCGAAAGGGAAGCGTAAAGAAACGGATTCTGAAGAGGTAGGTCCCAGCAGAGGTGGTTAGGACCCGCAAGACTTCCTTAAAAGGAGACGTCTGCGCAGTTGAACACACAAGACTCCTTAAACGGACGTCTGCGCAGTTGAACCCGCAGACTTCACCATAAGGACGTCTGCGCCGCGACCTACCAAACCCGCAGGACCCACCACGCTCAGAGTTGTGACGACCTCACATGCGGTACGCAAGCTGGTCCCGCAGGAAATGCCTCCCTATGGTTTCCAAGTATCCCCTGTTCCCGCAGGTGCGGATACCCGCCATTAGGGACTGGCCACCCGCGCAGCATGGCTACACGCATAAAGGCTCCAACTCGTAATAATTCAGTAGTCACCTGAAGAAGGAATGAGCAAAGCCGGGAACATTCCCGCATAAAGGCGGGAGGGGGAAAACTCCCGCCTAAATGAGCCCGTCCGTATAATAATGGAGGATCTTTTGTGTGATACCTGACGAGGTATGGACAAAAGATCTGACCAACGATACGACAGCTCACTGACAGCAGCATGGCAGACAACACGCCACAGCACTGTGACCAATAGCCGCCGCCTGCTCACCAACTCCTGCCATATCACGTGCCTAGCCTTTAGTTGGTGGAAAAGGAAAAGTGAACAGCACGCCTGGTCACTGTCAGCCGCTGCCTATCCACCAATTACCAGCAGAGCACGTGCGTAGGCCACAGTTGGCAGAGTAGTTGGCCGGCTAAACCTCCTTGGAAACCCACCTTCGGCTATAAAAGACATCAAATGGTAATATCATTTCATCATCTAATATCTTGTATAATTTACCTGATAACTGCTCTAGTATTAATAATATACTTTTATATTCAAAGAGTAATATAGACTGATTCTCACGCCGGAGGGTGGTCACAAGGAGGAACCCCCCCTTTCTTAGTGACGAGCTCACGGTGTCTGTTTTGCAGGTTATCGGAAGAACCATCTTGCCGGAATTAACCCCTCGTGGGAAACGTCTATCTAACCCTCAGGTTACTCGTAATCTGTCGGGGTTCGACTGGTGTTTCTTCATTGGCGCCATCCGTGCATAATGCTAGAACTTTATTTTTCTCCAGTTTTTTCAAAACTTCTGGAAAGATGGTTAAGGATACTCCGGTCCCAAAACCGAGTAACCAAGAGACTCCGGTAATTATAACCCCAGCTATAAGGGGGAATACCGAGTACACAAACTTTACGAACACTACCCCTGCTACCCAAGCCGGGGCAAGTGAAGTAAATAATCAGACACTGGGATTCACCGATACCCAGTTAGAAAATCAACAGACGAGGCTCCCCTGCCAAACACTCGATGAGGTTAAAGCGTGGGCCGAAACACGTCAAAAAGAGTTCCAAGCTGAGTTGGATGAACGTTTACGTTCACTCCAACAAGTGGAAGAATTCGAATACGACGATGATTCGGAGGAATCCGAGGAAGACGCGAACCCTCGTCATAGGGCGAAAGGGAAGCGTAAAGAAACGGATTCCCAACCGAGAAGGCGTTTTGGAGAAGCATTCAGTCCAATAAACGTGGGCAACAGCCCACGGGACTTCTCCAAAACATTCACGCCAACTGCGGCAAGGGCGGGAACGTCCAAATTCGCAAGGGACATTGCTGAAGCAATCGCCCCAAGAAGTGCCAAACAAATGTCCAACATAGGCACGTACGATGGTATTTCTGACCCTGACGATCACTTGAACAGATTCATCGCGGGGGCGACCGTCAGTAACTGGACGGAACCCACGTGGTGTTATATGTTCCAAATGACGCTGGTCGGGGCAGCTAGAGCGTGGTTCGACCGTCTGCCGGTCCACCACATCTACGATTGGGCAGACTTCCAACAGAAGTTCAGCCAACACTTTAGTCAGCAAAGAAAGTACACTGAGGAGCAGTGGACAATCCTCAAGTGCGTCCGAGAGGACGAAGAATCTTTGCCTGACTACATCACTCGCTTCAACTCAAAGAAGCTAAGCCTGGGCAACGTTAGCGAAGATCTCGTTCGCGCCGCTTTCATCCAGGGCGCAAACGACCCGGAACTCATCCGCACCCTGACAGGCAAAGATGGCATGCCATCCACATGGGATGCCATCATGACCGCAGCTAAACGCTTTGCGGAAACCGAGAGGCAACTGGGTAGATATCTTCCACAGAACACGAACCTCTACACCCAGAAGACAAGGGAAAACAACGTCCTTACCGCCCGATTAAACAAAAAGCGGAAGCTGGGCATTTGGCAGTCAAGGGTAAACTTTGACACCCCGTCCGGTCTCCAACATCGGTTGGGCGGAAGAGATAACGTGAAACCGGAGAAGAACTCCAGGTGGACGCCACTCACAAAGAGTGTGACCGAGATATTCGCCACGGAGGAGCTCCCGTGGCCAAAGGCTCCGTTTATCCGGCATCGCCACAACGCTGATCGGAGAAAGTATTATGATTTTCACAAAGTCAAAGGCCACAACACTGAAGAATGCTTAGACGTAAAAGACCTGGTCGAAGCATTTGTCAAGGATGGGACACTCGCGCACCTTGTGGCGAAGTGAGCGTCGAGCAGGCTGACGCGTGAACCCCAGCTGGGGAAACGCACGAATAAAAATCGCAGCTTCAACGGAGACTACATACTGCGTAAACAACGAGATCCCGAACAAGATATATGTCGGCTCGATGGTGCTCCCATCCAAGCCACGCCTAATGGGAGCTCAATTACACAGTTTGTATGTAGATCAATTCCAAATTTGTAAAGAAAAGGCCTAGAGCCACTTCTAATGGAAACGATTCTCCTTCAAATTGAAGCTGATGATTTTACATTTATATTTTATGAACTTTGCACATGGAGATGCCGGTATCCGCCGCATCAAGTGAAGGATCGTTGCGCAGGGAAGGCGGCAAAACCCGCACAAACCCAAAAGCATCAAACCTTCACGCAGGTCAGTTAAAGGGGAAATGTTCAGCCATCCCACTATGTGAAAGTGCCGGTATATCCGCATGAATCCTGGTAGAGGAAGCTGAACACTAACCTATTAACAACCACGCGTTGAACGGTCGATTCGAACATTAATGCCGGTAGTCATCGCATCAAGAAGAGTCACTGCGGCAAAACCCGCATAAACCCAAAAAAGCATCGAACCTTCACGCAGGTTAGTTAAAGGGGAAAGGTTCAGCCATCCCACTATGTGAAAGTGCCGGTATATCCGCATGAATCCTGGTAGAGGAAGCTGAACACTAACCTATTAACAACCACGCGTTGAACGGTCGATTCAAACACTAATGCCGGTATTCACCGCATCAAGTGAAGAATCGTTGCGTGGGGAAGGCGGCAAAACCCGCATAAAACCAGAAAATGACAAGACCTTCATGCAGGACAGTTAAAGGGGAAGAGTTCAGCCATCCCACTATGTGAAAGTGCCGGAATACCCGCATGAATCCTGGTAGCGGAAGCTGAACACTAACTCATTAACAACCGCGCGTCGAACGGTTAAAAGTCATTCTGAAAGGATAAGGAAAAACCTACGCGCAGGTCAGACATAGGTAAAGTTTAGCCATCCTATCAAGTGCAAGTGTCGGTCCTATCCGCACACTCACAAAGGGGGAAGCAAAACTTCAACCTACTGTCAACCACATTCAAGGTTAACTTATTCTAAACACTTGGGAAATCGCTAATTTAAACTAAGTATGCAAGTCATATAAGGTTTATAAAGCAATGAACCCAAAGGAAATAACAGTCTTATCCACAAAAAGATTTGTATTTCTCAAAAGATATATTACAAGATTGGCCGGGTAACTACCCGCCTACAAAAACACAAAATCTAGTCTATCCTAGCAGCGGGAAGGGATCTTCAGAATCAAGCTTCAGGACCACTTCCACTTGGACCCGCCCCATCAGTAGAGCGTGGCGGTTCAAGAAAAGCTCTGAGGATAGCAAGTCCATCATCAGCGGCAGCGACTTCGTTCACCTTCTCCACCACCGGATGCGGGAAGGCGGCATATTGGTTCACCGCTTGGTCATATGCAGCTTCGGTGTCCACATCGAACAAAGGGAAGTTGGAAGGCGGGAAGCCTTTCTCAACGAACCCTAGACCAAGCAGGAAGCCGGCCTTTTCCCCATCCTCATGAGAAGCGTTGAGGGCTGCGCTCATGGCATCATCGTAAGTAGTCTCTGAGAAGACCCGATGCACAACCTACAAAGAAAATACAAGTGTCAAACACCTTCTATGTACAAAGGAAAGCGTGAAGACGTAAAGCTAAACATACCTGAGGCAACGCTTCTCGAAGAAGCCATTCCTTGGCAACCAGAGCTTCTTGAAGGGCGGCTTGAGCTTGGGTGCAGGGGCGTTCGGCTTCGCTTTTGTTAAGATTGGCAAGTAGCACTTCCTTTGCGGCAGCCTCTTCGACGCCCTTAAGCTTCCGCTCGGTATGGTCAAGCACGCCCCTCTGGTCCAAGATCTCCTGGAGCTTCTTGGCATCTTCCATCGCCAAGGCATCATGAGCACGTTGGAGAGCCTCTAATTTGGCCTTGAGCTCCTCGTTCTCCACGCGTAAAGGCTCAGCAACGGCTTCAGCCTTGGTGGCCCTCTCGGTTGCGTTCCTCGCAGTCTCCTTAGCCACCCGAAGCTGTTCGTTAACAGCTTGGGCAGCCTTGGAGCGGGCCTCGAGTCGCGCTTGAACCTCAACCTCGAGGGCTTTGAAGGCCTTCTCCTTCTCCGCAGCAGCTGCGGCCAACTTTTGGTTCTCCTCCCGAAGAGCCCGCGCTTGAGATACTTCCTTGGCGCGAGCTGCTTTCAACTTGTCGATTTCACGACAAAGCAGCTCGACGCGCGGCTGCATCCGGGCCTGGAGAACCCGAAGCTCATTGGTTAGCCTACCCTCCTGGTAGCTAGCCATGGCTTCCCCCAACGCACCATGGGGAGCAGCGTGGCGAGCCCATTCCACGCACTCCACAGGGGTACGAAGGGTTGTTCCTCGGCGGATGTTCCATCGCGGAACATACACTTCATTGGAATCCGACACTGCAAAAGAAACAAAGCAGTTAGAAAAAAAAAAAAATGAAGAGATATATGAGAAAGGCCAAAAGAACCCTACGCACCTGTAGGGTCGATCACAGGCCGATAGCCACCAAACCCATCGCCTGAACCTAAGGGAAACCCATCCAAAAGGTCGGGCAGATGGGAAGGTGACAAAGATTGGCGAGAAGCCCTGCGCGTACCTGATGGGCCGGCCGTGGTGGCCGGTGGCGGAGGCATAGTAGCGGCCGCCGTGGTCGCCGCCGCGGTCGCCGCAGCAATCGTAACCGCCGGCTCGGTGAAAGATGCTGTAAAAATCGCACTTACCACCGGCGGTGACGTCATCTCAGCTGGAACAGTCGGCTCAAAGGAGTGAGCAACTGATCCAGCGGAAGCAGGCGCAGGCGCCTGGGTCGTCGCCTCAGGTAGGCTGACCGAGCCTACCGTCATCGGCGGAGGGGTACTCCTCTGCGCTCCACCCTGGAATGCGTCAACATCCACGCCTGCACAAGAAGATAAGTGTTTCAATAAATTTATAAAGTGATAAATCTACAAAGATAAGGATGTTTGTACTTACGGGTTTTCTTGAGCTTGAACGTACGGACGGGCGGGGACGAACCCGATGGAGCCGGTCTCTTGATACCGGTCACCGTCGTCGTCATTGGTTCTCCGGAGGTAACAGTCGTAGCCTCCGGAGCAGTGGTCATCTCACCACCGGGGTTCCCCGCCACCTCTTCACTATCTGACTCGGTGTCAAATAGAAGCACCGGATCAGCTGTGGAGGCCACCTTCTCCTTCCCTTTCCCGCCGGCAGCCCTCTTCTTCCGCACCAACGGAGGACCATCTGCGGATTCCTCAGAAGAAGACAGGATGTCAGGAATTCCAGCAGCGGGTACAGCATTGAGGGGTGGAGGATAGAATAACGCCTTACCTGGCCGCCGGTGGCTCAGGATCTCGTGGCCCAGCGGATAGACCTCCACAAACCGATCCGCCGTTTGTTCCAGGATGGGTAGCTCGTTCTCGTCTAGAGCACGAGTACCCATCCGCGCGGGACCGTCAGCTTCCCGCGGGTACATGAGCGACTCCAAATCGTTCCCCTCTGAAAGAAAAGAAACAGTTAGAAGACAAACTCGTATCAGCAAGAAAAACAAGACATACCATAAGGAGTAGAGTTCAAACCGTATTCGAGAAGGATGGGAACCTGAGACGCCTCCTTCCATACCCGGCTCATCCCCAGCATCACCATCCCGGACTCCGCAAACCGGTAAACCGGAGATTGGACCCGGGATATCTTCGCGAACCATTCCGCCTCCTGGTAGTTGGTGGCGTGGTGGCTCAGAATTGCTTGGCCATTTTTAAACTTCATGGCAATGGGGATGGCGCGGGCAGAAACGTAGAAGAACTCCCGCTTCCACGATCGGAGACTGCGCTCGGTCGCGCAAATCTTCAAACCCTTGATCCGGGTTGTCAGGGTGTACCACCCCTGGATGCACCTCCAAGTATAGAAGGTCATCAGGCGGTCCACATAGGGCTCAATGCCCAGAATCCGGCACACCCACTCGAAGTGCCGAATCTTGGCAATCGCCATCGGATGCACCTCGGTCAGGTGCACACCGTGCCTCTCCAGGACACGGTACACAAACTTTGCCAATGGGAACCTAAGGTTCCCATAAACAAAGAATGCAGCATATACCCCGATCTTGCCGCTGGGGGCATCGTACACGGTCTGATGGGGTTCAGGAAACTCAGGCTCGAGAGGATCGAGCATGAATTTCCTAACAATATACCGGTACTGATCGCCGGGCAGAGCACACTGGCACTCGCCAGCAGTACTCTTATCGTCGACTACAGCTTCAGCATCATGGGAAGACATATTGCAGAGAAAGAAGAAACGATTTCGGAGGAATGCTCAACTGAATAAGGGAGTATTCACCAGAAATCGCCTTAGAGATGAAGAGAAGAAGTGAAGGTGTGAATTACAAAGGACCCTCTTCCCCTTTATATAGGGATCGCAATTAATGCGATGAATTTAATGCAAAGGAGAGAGAAATTGAAGGTGCAATGAAACCGTGACATGTGGCACCAGGCAAGCTGGCAACAGCTGTTGAAAGGACGAGTGAATTTAATTTAGCGGCCACGCGCCCGGAAAATCGCACCCACGCGCCGTAAAAAGTGTCTGGAATGACCATATAATGTCACGTCGCCATAACTTCCAGCACGTCCTGACACGTCCTGACACAGTCAGAAGAAACCGTCGCACGACGACTGTTCTTATCCTTTCACCAACTCTTCAAATTTCAAATATTCAAAAAGATTCGAAAAGTAAGCGGGAAAAACCCCTCACCCTGGCTATCCAGTTGTCCATAAGACGGCTGCGGGTACAGTGTTAAGGCAAAACCCTTCACATACCTAGCACCCGCAGGGAACAGAAGCCAAGAATACCCAACTATGAAGTCGGGTGCGGGTACAGTGTTAAGGCAAAACCCTTCACATACCTAGCACCCGCAGGGAACGGAAACCGGAAAAACCCAATTATGAAGTCGGGTGCGGGTACAGTGTTAAGGCAAAACCCTTCACATACCTAGCACCCGCAGGGCACGGAAACCGGAAAAACCCGACTATAAAGCCGGGTGCGGGTACAGTGTTAAGGCAAAACCCTTCACATACCTAGCACCCGCAGGGAAGTGAAGCCGAGAAAACCTTGGCATTCCACCCAACTACAAAACGGGCACAGGTACAGTGTTAAGGCAAAACCCTCCACATACCTAACACCCGTAAAAAGTCATACCTCGGCACCCAATTGTAAGTCGGGCGCGGGTACAGTGTTAAGGCAAAACCCTTCACATACCTAGCGCCCGCATGGGATTAAACGCCAGGAACACCTCGGCAACCATAAGTCAGGTGCGGGTACAGTGTTAAGGCAAAACCCTTCACGCACCTAGCCCTGCAGGGATTTAACGCCAGGGATACCTTGGGAGTAAAGTAACTAATAAGACGAAGTGCGGGTACAGCGTCAAGGCAAAACCCTTCGCATACCGAGCACTCCATGGGAATTGAAACCAAGAAGGATCTTCTGGGCCATGCTTGCAGAAACGGGATTAACATCCCCGCATAGCGGGAACGTCAAGAACTAGATTGTTTGAAACTTCAAGATGGAATTGGTGGTTATAACATGATTGATCACTATGTTCAAAACCACCAAGACCTCATGGAGAATCTACACAAAAGGTTCTAAACGCTCCTGACTTGCGGGGAGGTTATAGACCTATCCGCATCATCCCAGAAATCAAGCAGAACATTGGGAAATTCTGCGTGACATTGGGAAACCCGTGGGTAAGACTTCCCGCGGAAAACCCATAAAACCAAACCCTTTTCAAAAACCCCTTGCTTAAGTCCAAAAGTTCACCTCACTTTATTAAACATTCATGAGCAGAACATTGGACTGGGGGGACTTGAAGAGGTAGGTCCCAGCAGAGGCGGTTAGGACCCGCAAGACTTCCTTAAAAGGAGACGTCTGCGCAGTTGAACACGCAAGACTCCTTAAACGGACGTCTGCGCAGTTGAACCCGCAGACTTCACCATAGGGACGTCTGCGCCGCGACCTACCAAACCTGCAGGACCCACCACGCTCAGAGTTGTGACGACCTCACATGCGGTACGCAAGCTGGTCCCGCAGGAAATGCCTCCCTATGGTTTCCAAGTATTCCCTGTTCCCGCAGGTGCGGATACCCGCCATTAGGGACTGGCCACCCGCGCAGCATGTCTACACGCATAAGGCTCAGACTCATAATAATTCAGTAGTCACCTGAAGAAGGAATGAGCAAAGCCGGGAACATTCCCGCATAAAGGCGGGAGGGGGAAAACTCCCGCCTAAATGAGCCAGTCCGTATAATAATGGAGGATCTTTTGTGTGATACCTGACGAGGTATGGACAAAAGATCTGACCAACGATACGACAGCTCACTGACAGCAGCATGGCAGACAACACGCCACAGCACTGTGACCAATAGCCGCCGCCTGCTCACCAACTCCTGCCATATCACGTGCCTAGCCTGTAGTTGGTGGAAAAGGAAAAGTGAACAGCACGCCTGGTCACTGTCAGCCGCTGCCTATCCACCAATTACCAGCAGAGCACGTGCGTAGGCCACAGTTGGCAGAGTAGTAGGCCGGCTAAACCTCCTTGGAAACCCACCTTCGGCTATAAAAGACATCAAATGGTAATATCATTTCATCATCTAATATCTTGTATAATTTACCTGATAACTGCTCTAGTATTAATAATATACTTTTATATTCAAAGAGTAATATAGACTGATTCTCACGCCGGAGGGTGGTCACAAGGAGGAACCCCCCCCCCCCCTTTCTTAGTGACGAGCTCACGGTGTCTGTTTTGCAGGTTATCGGAAGAACCATCTTGCCGGAATTAACCCCTCGTGGGAAACGTCTATCTAACCCTCAGGTTACTCGTAATCTGTCGGGGTTCGACTGGTGTTTCTTCAGGTTCCCAATGGTACATACTACGTAGGGGGTGTAAGCAAGTCGAGTTCAGCTGGTTTCGAGCAATATGTCTAAGCTTAACTTGTTAATAGTTTTTTAAACTCGAGCTTAGTTCATCCTTGGTTCGTTTATTACTTAACAAAAAATTTAATATTTATATATTTATAAACCTACATATTTATTTATATATTTACAATTATACTGTTATACACTTATACATACAAAATATATATTATTGGTTTATCTTTTCATTATTTTACATATAATACTATTTATTATGTAATTATATATTCATCATATAATAACAATTACTGACTTTTTTAGACGTACGTTATAGAAAAATAACAATTATTATATATCTAAGATATGGACTCGCAAACCTAGTCAACTTATTCATGTGAAGCTCGAGCTCATTTAAACTTGGCTGGATTTTAGCTTTTAGCTACTCAATATCGCGTACCTCAAGCAGTTTAGCTTGTCTGCAGTCTACAGTACCCATATACAATGGAGATCTTATGTGGAATTTTCAAAAAAGGTTTAACCTTACAATTCATGTTATTTAATTTAAAAATTATTTAAATCTTAGACACTATCACAAATATTTACTAGTCAATCATGATTTTTCTCACATGTGTTTAACAATAATAAACAATGATTTTTAATATAACTACTAATTATGTAGCTATCATCACATATTCACATTAGAGCTGCAAAGTAATGGGGGTTCCTTGGTGTCACCCTCATTGCAAGTAAAAGACAACAAACATTGGATTGAAATCAACATATTCAGAATTAACGTTCGAGGAAGCATACAACTAACTGAATAAAATATTATAAAAGGAAAATTCCTAAATGGATATGTTGACCAACATTTTACTAATGTGAAAACAAACATTTAAATCCTAAACAATGACTTTTGAACGATATGATGAACAAAAAAAAACCATTTTTTGTCCTAGGCATGAAAGACTAGCTAGAATCTCCCTGGCTATCATGCTATTTCGGCTTCGTCATTTTCTTCTCGTTTGATAGCACCATGCAATGTTTTTCGAGTCATGGACTTCAGTGAAAGGACATAGTTATAAATAGGGGTGTGCAAGAAACCAAAAAAACCGATTAAAAACCGAAAAACCGATCAAACCGAAAAAACCGAACCGAAACAAAAACCGACGGTTTGGTTTTATGTGTTTGTAAAAACGAACTAACGGTTCGGTTTTGGTTTTTCATGTAATAAAAACCGAAAAAACCAAACCAAACCGAATTCCTAAATTTTTTTTATAATTTAAATTAAGTAATTTATAAGAATTTCATAAATATCTAACTTAATATTTTTGATCAAATGTAGTCTATAATTTTACAACTAACAAAATTATTTATACCTAAATTCATTTACTTTTGCCAAAAAAAAATTCGGCTTAAAACTTTTAGGCTTAAATGGAAAAAACCGAAACTGAACCCGAAACCGAAACCAAAAAGAAAAACAAAAAACTGAAACCGAACGGTTTCAAAAACTCCAAAAACCGAAGATTTGATTTTCGGTTCGATTTTAGCCGAAAAAAGCACCATGCTCATCCCTAGTTATAAGTGACTCAGTCAAGTGGTGTTAACATACATTTAATAAAAGACAAATACGGGAAAAAAATTGTTATGAATGGATATGGAGACGACACGTAGCAATGTAGCATATGACATATCTAACTTTGCTATAATATGTAGATTTAAACAAAAAATCACATTATGTATTATTAATGAAAATTAAAAACTATAAGACGATAAATTGAGAAAAAAAAATATATATAATAGAAGTGGGTAGATAGTACTATCAATTTTCTCTAGGGTCAGCTCTAATTTATTACTACTTCAACATGGATGTCATTACTTGAACACTGATATAAAAGATGCATTTACTACTTAATTTCAAGATTTTTGGTTTTAAAATGACTAGAATCCAATTTTTTAATGAAGGTTAAAAAGGGTGGGCTTGAAAATAATTTTTGGACCATTGATCTTCACCAACTTCCTGGAAATCCAAATAATGGGAGAAGGTTATTGATTGGGAGTTGTCACTCCTTTTTGTCGTTTTCCTCTCGTCTCACATAAAAGAAGATACACTTGGTCTTGGTGTTTAATATATTGTATATAGTTTGGGTGTAATGTTGGATTTAATTGTTTTAACTTAATCGCCAAACATAATATTCATGTGTGTTAAAGAATATCAACCTTAACTCGAACACACTTAAGATCATATAACATATGCGAAACTCGTTTAACTCATTTATTATTTTATATAAAATGTCAAACATGTTAACGTATAGTTCAAGTTTTAAACATGTGAATAAGATTGGTGGGTTATGATAAATCGAATCTACGCATTTCTTGTTATGTCAAAAATGCACCTTCAATTGTAGCTAATGTATTTATTATCGTTTTAAAAAGACATGTATATTGAAAGTTTCTTCCCGAAAACCTGTTGATTCTAGTTTTATAAGATGTGATTGTGATCACTTTTATTTAGAAACATGTAGTTGATACCGCTAGTGACTATGAGTATATAAGAAACACCATAAAATACAAGCAATTTCAGAAACTATTATCTTACAACATAATATACATAGGGAGTTTGGGACCATATCTTTTCATGGCTAATTTAACGGTTTATGTTAAACATAAAAACTGTTATATATCTTACAACATAAAAACTACTTGCGTAATTTACTTTAAAAAAATCTCATAAAGCTTTAACGTTATTCAAAAGTTAACATTATTGAAAAGGTTGTGACTAAATCATTATTTCGCTCACATGTGTTTAACAACAATAAACAAAGATTCATAATATAATTACCAATTATGTTGCTATCATAACTTTTAATTGTGGTCAAATATGCTGCAATTCTATGGTTTCCTGTTGAGTTTGATGTCCTCTTTTGGGCAAGTTGTCAAGTTGCAGGCTAGGCTATAAACACTGGAATAAAATAAATCAACCATACGTTTTTTTAGTTTCTGATGAAAAACAAATCTATTCTTTTAGGCTGAGGGGTGTGGGGGGCGCGAGAGGGGGCGCGAGTGGGGGCTCCAGCCAATAATATTGTGACGTGTGGCAGAGAGAGAAACTTGATAAGATGGGTGTTGGTTGTGGTGCTCGCGCCCCGGGCCCTGGTGTGGAGGGGCGCGAGAGGGGGCGCGAGCGGTTTTTTTTTATTTTTTTATAAATGTATTAAAAAAACGTATTATTAAAAAAACTCATAAATTATTTAAAAAAACACACATTAATTAAAAAAACACATTAATATCTAAAAAAAAATTAAAGTACTAAAAAAAAACATTATTCTTATTCTTCGGCTTGGTCTTCTTCGATCAACCTCTTCCGGATACGTTCATTTTGTTTTTCCATCAGCATTTGGTCGACCGGATTTAGGTTACTGAAGTCTCTTGTAAGGAAGTCCAAATCTCTCATTTTTTTTTTTCCCTTTTTGTCATTAGAGACCACCTCCATGGTTTTGTTGAATTTATTGAGAGATTCAACAAGATCGGTGATGTTTACGGCTTCCCCCTCAGCCGGTTTTTTCCCCCTGGCGTGCCTTCCCAATGGCCGCCTCCTCGGCGGTGAAGACGTTTCCTCCCCCGCAACGTTTAGGTCGAATCCAACCCGGCAATCCGACCCGGCGGAAGTGCTATACGCTCCAGACGAACTAGTTTTAGTCCGTTTCGGCCCTACTTCCGCATCAAGGTCCGGCGCCACCAGCTCAACCCACTTAGAACACCTTCTCAACCTCTCCCACACCTTTACATCGTCCCACGTCTTCACCGTCCCATACCTCCGCAGGCACTCCTGCTTCCACTCTTCGACAGTGAAATTATAAACCGCCAAATCGTCACTGCCACTTGGTCTCATACGACCGGCGTTCCTGTTGAACAGATTAGTAAACAAGCCGACAAATTTTCTGATTTCGGTCCACCGACCCGAAATCATATCGGCGTTCCGCTCTGTACTCCCAACGAGCGAATAGAACGTCTCCCTAACCTTTGTCCAAAAGACCTTGCTCTTTTGGTAGTCCGCTGCAAAATGCATAAATAAATTTGTAAGTCATTTAACTTTTTTATTTAACTTTTTTATTAAAAATCATTTTTAAAAACGTTAAAACAATTACCGCAACGCCGATCCTCAGAAATGACTATCCAAGCCCGACACAGGGCTTCCTTCTCATCCGATGACCACGGAGTGGTTTTCCGTTTCGTCCTTCCAGTCGAAGCCGAACCCGACCCGTCCGTTGCAACTTGTTTTTTCCGGTGGACGCGTCTTCTTTGTCCCGCAGCTTCACCTTCTGGTTCTTGTGTCTCCGGAACAACAAAGTTAGGAGACGGTTGTATGTTGGATGGTTGAAAGCCGGATGATTGTTGCGACCCCGAATAAAACATCGGTTGGTCCGGTGCCGACCATAAATCGTCGTAACTGTAATCTGAATCTAGGTTTGGGTACCAATTTCCAGCCATGTTTTTAAAAAAAGGTTTCGAAGATGGGGTGATTTTGGGTTTTGGGTGTGGTATGTGATATTGGTTTATATAGAGAAATTTTTTTTTTTTTTAATAAACATTATGAGCCCAACGGCTCTATTTACGCATCCCAAGACTCCTTCACGCGTATTCCCAGCCGCTACCCCTCTTGCGCCTGCCTCTTTTTCCGCGCTCGCGCCCCTCTCGCGCCCCTCTCGCGCCTCGGTGGTGTGGTGCTCGCGCCCCGGGGCGCGAGCGGATGGGCTCACGCGCCCCCTGTCGCGCTCCACACCCCTCAGCCTTAGTATTTTTGCTTTTGAATTATTAAAACAGACTCAACATTAATTAAAATTTCATTTTGAAGATATTTAATTTCATAAGTTAGGTCAATAGCTCAATACAATTAAAACATATATCAAATTCAATATATTATGATGCAGTAAATGTGAAGATTAATCACGTTCACTTGAGATATAAGAAGTCGAAGGGCCGTAGTGTAATTATTACATTGTCAAAATCGAATAATATAGATCATTAAAAACATGCAAGCGATTACAATGAGGTGGTATGTAAACGAGCAACAAGCTACGTCGCAACTAGGGCTGGCATATCGTCTATACTTGTACACGAACACAATATGTGTATACATGTACACGACACGAAAACTTATCTTGTACATGTATCCCAAACACGAACATAAACCTGTTACTACCTGGTATACACGATAAAACACGATAGGAGCTATCTAGAAACATATATTTGATAACCTTATATATTATTGAAACAAAAGCCGGAGATGGAATATTCGTGAGTCGTGAGTGGTGACGGCTGAGAAACAGGTAGAGAGAATGTTTTAGGAATTTAGGGTTTATGATAACTTATTATATATATATATATATATTTAATTATAAAAATCCAACCAGGTACTTAACAGGTGAACAAATATTTTACCTGTTTAGGCACGAAAATTAACAGGTAAATTCATGTCTACCTGTTTATTACACGAAACATGTTAAGGCGTTACATATTAAAGTCGTGTAGGTGCGTGTCGTGTATTTGTGTCTTGTGTATAAATTGACAGCCCTAGTCGCAACCCCCTTTTGAATAGCAATCTTAATCTTAATATAAACAAAGTTTTGGTTCTTAGGGGCCGATAAATTACTATGCATGGCACGTTGAACCATGTTCAAAAAGTCAACGGCCTCATGGGGCTAAGAAACCAAAAGTGGCAAAGACAAAAGGGATAAACGTGTGTTGATTCTCTAGACAAGCTTTCTCGTGTTTAGCAACCATGCCTTACGTCGCCTGCCCCACTACAAACCCACTGTCCCTTAGCCAGCAAGATGAGACACTCTTGTGAGGTCTACATAAGCATGTTTCCATCCTACCCATCCAAAAACAAGTATATCGGTTGTTCGTAAAGTGGGCATCCCTTCAAGTGAATCCGTTATAAAGTTAACGTAAGCCTCCTTTTTAGAAGTAATTTCTGCCCATTTAAAAACATTGCATAGAACATCTCTCACCAAATCATGTCTATAATTAAACATGTTACTCCTTACAGTGAAACGCATGTTCAACAAAAATATCTAGACAAGCCTTGAGGCAAACCGGGCATAGCTCATCCGTCGAAACCAAAGTGATCACTAGCCGATCCTTTAGGATGGTTCGGTACTCCAAACCCGACATGCGTTGGCCCAAGCCTTCAATGGAGACAACCATTAGGAAATCTTGAGCCCGAAGGCACTCAAAAACCGCTTTTTGACAAGGGGATATATCGAACTTCACTTCCAAACTCTGGACAATTCCACTATAAATCATGTTGGGCTTTAGGGGATTTTAGGTTGGACCAAGAGGTTGTCTCACTTATGGCGGGTTTCTTTTCGATTGTGGCCTTCGGTACTCAGGGTATGGAGATGAGCGAGGTGGGCCGATGACCTGTTAGTAGGGCCGGCCTAGGGGGCTAGGTGGTCGTCGACCCCCGGCTTGACACACCACTAGGCCTGAAATATTTTTTTAAAAGAAACTATATGTGTTTTTATAAAAAAACGATATGTATATTTAATGTTTAAATTCACTTACATAACAACTAACTTGGTCTAGTTGCAAAGAGTTGTGACTCCCAACCAAAAGTTTCTTTATTGCTTTAGGGGCAGTGTCTTTATTGGAGAAACTGCTAAGGTCCAAATCTGGATGTGAAATGTGCAAGCAATCTATCGCACTCTCATAATCGGAGTCAACCTCATCCAAACCATAAACCTCGTATAATATGGTCTTGCAATTTCCAAGAATGTGCCCTCGATGCCACAAACGCATATGTACATACGTCTGAAGCTAAGCACAAACTCAAACCTCCAAAACGAGTTGGACGTGACGCCTACATCCATTGAAATCTCCAAAGAAAGTACCACCACAAACCACTTGTCTAAAATTGTAATAATTGTGTATGATAATGTGTCAAAAATAAAACTTGGTAACTATCAAGATGATGTGTCAAGATACGTATGATGTTTGAAAAGTTGTAATCGGAACACATAGGTTTGTTAAGTATAAAAGGCAAGCGATCAACTTCAAAAACAATCAATCAGTATGATATACACCAAGTTTAACTTCCAATCGTACCAAATACACAAGTTAATTATTTATGTTAAGATTTTATATTTTAAAACAATTTTGAGTTCTAGACAATGATCTAGAATTAACTCAAATAAAGAAAAAGGATGAGGTTATAAATAAGTTTTTCGAACATAAGGAAGGGTCGTATTGTAATTATTACATTGTTTAGTATTGTAATAATTGTGCACAATGATGTATCAAAAATCAAACTTGGTAACTATCAAGATGACGTGTCAATATACGTATGATGTTTGAAAAGTTGTAATCGGAACACATAGGTTTGTTAAGTATAAAAAGGTGGGCGATCAACTTCAAGAACAATCGTCAGAAATCAATCATTTCAATATAATATACACTAAGATTGACTACCGATCGATACCAAATACACAAGTTAATTATTTATTTCAAGATTTTATATATTAAAACATTTTCGCATCAGACAATGATCTAGGATTAACTCAATTGTCTACATAGAGTAAAAGTGGTGGTTAGTGTTACAAACTTTAGTTTGATGTTTTAGGTTATAGATAAACTATTAGTGATGCTAAGTATGATTTGTTGTTCTTGTGGTTGATTTAATACTTGTTGAAACATTGATGTGGTGGGTTGCAGGTTCGATTCCGGCTAGCAGGTTATGGTCTTTTATTTTTTACTTAGTATTACATGTGTATTTGATTTGTTATTAGGCATACCTCATTTTCAAAATTCCTTTATTTATATTTTAAAGGAAGACATATAAATGTATGAATATTTTATATTATAACTTATAATTATTATTAATAATAGCTATAATTATAATTTGTTAACGTTTTATGTCTATGGCTCAGGTTTTATCGACTGAATAAATGCCTTTTTAAGTACTTTAATAATTTATATATTAATCAACCGAACCAACATTAGTGCACCACTGCAAAGCGACAGGTATATAAGCAAATCCGACCTACTCGACGCGTTATCCGACCTTCCCAGCGCAAAGCGCCGGGTAAAACACTAGTTAAAGAAAAAGGATGGGGTTATAAATAAGTTTTTCAAACTTAAGTCGAAGGGCCTTGTTGTAATTATTATACTGTTTAGTATTGTATTTATTGTGCATGAGGATTTGTCAAAAATCAAACTTGGTAACTACCAAGATGATGTGTCAAGATACGTATGATGTTTGAAAAGTTGTAATCGGAACACATAGGTTTGTTAAGTATAAAAGGGCGGACGATCAACTTCAAGAACAATCGTTAGAAATCAATCAATCCAATATAATATTCACTTAGATGAACATTGATCGATACCAAATACACAAGTTAATTATTGATTTCAAGATTTTAGGTTTTTAAAACAAATTTTCAGTTCTAGAAAATGATCTAGGATTAACACAATTAAAGAAAAAAGATAGGGTTAAAAATATTTTTTTCGAACATTTATTCTTCACTCGGTTCTTGAAAATTTAACAAATGGAAGAAGGTTGTTACATTTAACCATGATTATGATGGATCTCATTCATATGAAAATCATATAAAGCTTAAACATTATTAAGACTACCGAACAGTTAAAATATTTTTGAAAAAGTTGCAAGTTGATAATTGTTTCTCTCACGTGTGTTAAAGAACAATAAACGAAGATTCATTATCTAGTTACTAGTTAATTTACTAGATAATAATGTAGCTATCATCACTTTGGAATAAGGTGGTCAAATATATGCAACAATTATCCTATAGTTTCTTTTGAGTTTGATGTCCCCTCCACGCCAACTTGGCAAGTTGTAGACAGAAACACCGGATTAAAATCAACTATATGACGTTCATTTAATTTGTTGCGAATTATTTGTACTATTTTGCTGATTTTTCTTGTTTTAGAATATTACTAAAACATAATAAAATTGGCATGTGTACACATTAAAATAGATTTACCATCTAATCTAACTCTAACTGTACTAATAAAAGAAAATAATGAGGATGATGTGACAATCCCACATTCATTCTTGGTCTAATCTCTCTTCTCGTTCATCCTACCTATCCATGGGTTATGTAGAAAATATGTAGCAAAACCATATTGAAAAATGTGTTATAATTTCCATCTAATTTTTAATCTTTCATCTCATTAAAATTGAACCATCCATTGGTCATGGGTCAAAATAATTTTGCCAAATGGGTTATAATTTAATTTCTAATTCTCTAATTTCTCATCTTATTTTTCCTATCTATCTATGGGTCATGGGACAGAACAGTTTTGAGAAATGAGTTATAATTTCTCCTCTAATTCTTTAATCTCTCATCTCATTATCATAGTTATCCACGGGTAATTGGTCAAAACAATTTTTGTAAATGTTGTATATAAAAAAATCAAATTTGCAAATTCTTATTATTTTGTTCATTCCTTCAGATAATTGATCTTTTTATCTTTATTATTTAATTTACAAATCCCGTGTAATACACGAGTTAAAGCTAGTTTTGTATATTGAGTGACTTCAACAAATTAGCTAGTAACGAGTCATGTGTTCTTATTTTTTGTATTTTTTTTACCTTTAAATAAAAAACAAATCTAGTTTTTTTTTACATTTTAAAATTATCAAAATAAATAGGCGTGATTAAAATAGGTGTCGGGTTCGATATATTTTTGGTTTGGTTAGCCATTGATGTCACGTAAGTGATTTCCTTTTTCATAACTATTGCACTATCACCACATAAAACAATTAAAATTGCATATCAAAATAAATATATTAGCGTGTTTCATATAACTAAAACATAATCAAGTTTAATACATTATGATGCAATCAACCATGTATAATATGCACAATTTGTTATTGATATAATTCCACTTTGGCCTATTGAGTCATCTTCTTAAGGTTAACGATAATAGTTTCAGCTTAGAAAATTGTTGTCACCGATCTCATCTTTCACATTATTGTTTGTTTTCATTCCCCCGCCCCAAATTAAAAAAAAAACCCGTAAATTAATGACATTTTAGGGCCTTTGATATAAACTTTAATACAAGTCGATTGTGTGAAGAATTTCCAAGACAAGGCTCAACTCTATTCTTATTTCTATTATAACAAAGGTGTAATGATTTGACAACGGTTACCAAATGCGTAAGTTTAGTTCTTCATTTCAAGGTTTTAAAATGACTATCCTATTTTCAACTCATGATTTAATAAAAAAGATGGGGTTTAAAAATAACTTTTGGGACCAATAATTCTTTACTAGGTTCATGAATAACAAACGGGAGAAGGTTATTGAAAGGGACCATTGACTTCTCCATCATGTCCTTTTCCTTTTGTCTTATCTAAAAGAATAAATAGGTGATATTTTTTGTCATGTATAAAAGATACTTAGTTGGTCTAGATTTCTAATGTAATACAGGTGTAAGGTGATTTATGCTATTGTAAAGTTTTTTAATTTTATTTATTTTTTTTATTAGACTAAGGGGTGTTTGGGATTTCTTATTTTATATCTTTTTATGACTTATGAAAAAGTCATAAGTCATAACCATTTGTGACTATGAAACTTTTTCTTTCACATATTAAACAAATTCAAATCATCTTTTTAACTTTTTAATAATTTATACGTCATAAGAAGGAAAAAATAATGAATACCAGACACCTTCTAAATTTGTATATCTTTTAGGGATTGAATCACTTATCTTCTATTTTACACTTTAAACCATGTTTTGAATTGAAAAGAAAAATACCACAAAGGTTTTTTAAATTTAAATTAGTATAGTTTCAGTTTTTTTTTTTAAACTCATCACAAAATTTATGTGTTTAAAGTTTGTTTACAAAGGTTTTTTTTAATTAAATTAATAGTTCTCGTTTTATATAAATTGACTATAAAGTTTTTATAGTTTAAAGGTTAGCTACGGAGTTTTATTTATTTATTTCTTAACGTTCTGGCATAAATCTAATGAGAATAAAATCAAATCCAATATCGGTGATTGTATTCGTTTTATGGTTTTAATTTGATGTAAAACACGTGTTGGTATTATTTTGGGCATATCACTACTTTATTCGTTTATATGTTTTTGATTGATTCAAACATGTGCTGACTTCCTTTTTGGGCATTAAAATGACATATTTTTTTCTTACTTTGTCGAGAAGATGACATATTTTTTTCTTAATTTGTCGAAAACCAGTCTAAAATTATGATGGTTACTAACATGCGATTACCTTTAACAATGAAAGTGAATGTTAGAGGCCTTATTATCGGCCAGTGATTCATAGTTCGAATTACTAACATCCAATTTTTCTTTTTCTTTTGATTGACACATCGAGCGTCGGTACTATACGGGTACCATAACGAATTAAACCAGTACTGGCCGGAACCGAATTCACACCGCATCTTTGAGTTTTGACTAGTAGTACAATATTTTTATAACTAGTGACTAAGAGTAGTATAATAAACATTTTATGATACAAACATTTTTAAAATACGCACTTAATACATGATACGAAAGCCATTAAGAATGTATGCTTTAATTGCATGAATGTAATAAAATTCGTAACATAAAGGGGTTATAAAAGTCGTGTAACATGATCGAGTTACCTTCTTCGTCCCATCAATCCGTCATACTTGTTTATCTTAGATGTTGTTTGGTTCGTAGAGTTTCCTTAAATTGAAATTGAAATTGGAATTCATTTAAAATAGCTCCCACAACCATAGAAAGGTTTAAATGATTCTCATACCATATGGAAGTCAAAACATTCCCAATGAAATGTTCAAAGTTCAAATATTACCCATGTACCCTTCCTATGTACTTCCAACCTAAATCATTTATTAATAGTCTTTTAACAGTACAAATAGAAATATATAAGTAATATTCCGTACCATATTTGTTTCCATAAATATATATATAACTAGTGTTAACAACCCCGCGTTGCAGCAGGGTGTAAAACCGTGTATTTATACATCTACTCAACTCAAAATCATGAAGTTACTACAATCACTGCCTTCGGTCACCTTCCCCTCACCAGCGGCGAGTAGCTTTCATTAACCATTATGAAAACCGAACAAAAAGTAGACGTAAAAAATGTTGAAGCGCACATGCTTGTTGTGTCGTGTTAACACCCAAAAATCAGACCGAAGCGTAATATATAGAAAAAAATACTAAGTCAACATAACATCTACGTGTTGCGACGGGGCCGTTAAACGGGAAAAATGGACATAAAAACGATGAACCACACACAAGCGTTGCTGCGTGTTAACTCGTTAAATTTAGACCGAAATTTTAAACAAAAAAATTGTAAAAGATGAAAGGTATAGGAGACCAAAATTGAAAGTGGAAAAATGTTGATGGTTAAAACAAAAAAAAAATAAAATTATGACATATTTGTAAACTATAAAAATTGTTGGTACCAAAAGTATAAAACAAAAAAAAATAAAAAAATTAGATAAAATGAAGTACAAACTAAGAAGCTCAATGTACAAACCTTCAATGCCAACTCCTCCTAAATTTGTAATTATATAAATTAAAGAAAAAAGCCATACTATAGAGAGTATCTATATATAGTAAATGTCAACTTTGGTGCCACAAAACTGAAATGGGTTTCAAGATCTTCAGATATAAAAAATATTTGTGCAACAAAATGAAGTAAGTTGGTTGTGGTGTGTTGGTTGTTATGATTTTGGTATGTGTTTACTTTTGGTTGACCAAGGCTCAATTCTCATTGGCAAAATCTACATTTCTTTTCTTGATTTGTCTCTCTTGGCTAAAGTAAATGTCTTCTACAATTCTTTTTTTGATTTGTGTGATTTTCTTTTTATTTTGATACCACATAAAAATGTAATGGTAACCGAATGAACACCATTTTTCTTTTTGTTGTTTTAGTTTCAGTATCGTAACTAACGTAACTTAAACCGACCAAAACTGTAACGAACGTGATGGAAACACCCGAGTTTTATCGACCGACGTCACCCCATTGGTCCACCTCAATTTCTATACTTTTTTTTTGTTTTTGATTTACTTCCGATATCGTAACGAGTGTAACCGAAACCGAACAAATTCACGCAGAATTACCACCTCGACACTCGGGAACAACAACGCTTGGGTTTTACCACCGCCCGAATACATGTCTTTTTAAATACTTAATTTTTTATAGGGATGTGTTATTCATACACCCTTTATATGTGTGTTATGAGGGTGTGTGAATATCCAAAAAGGGTGTGTGAATAACCATTGCCTTTTTTATATCTTAATTTGATTAATTTAGTTGGGTTTCAACGATTGGGATTTACCAACATCGTCTATACTGTAACGAACGTAACCAACGATGACCGAATTCATGTTGACTCACCGTCGTAACGCTCGGGATATTACCAATGCCATGGAACTAACGACCCGGTTTACCGACCGAATAAATATGCTAATTGATACGCTGTACAAGTGCCACTATTTATATTTTTTTTAGGTTAAACATGTTAATTTGACGATTTTATTTTTTAGGTTTAGTTCTGGTATCGTAACTTATGTTGCCAATACCGACCGAATTTGCGTTGACACGCCGGTACCACACCCGGATCTACCCAACAAATTTCACCGCGCAATGCGCGGGTAAATCACTAGTTTACACTAAAAAAATTCAAGTTTTAGCGCCAACACTAATAGCTGCGACGCCTGGAATTAGCGTCAACAGTCTTGTTGGCAGTAAAAGTCATGGGGGTAGCTGCAAAAGTGTTCATTTGAATATGTTCAACTTTCACATTGTGTGAAAAGGCTCCAAGAAACGTGTGAAAATCACTATTTTTTTGAAAACTAAATTGTCAAGTTGTATGCTAATCCAAGGGTGAAGCTTCCCACTTCCCTGCGCTTTCAACTGCCGTTCAAGCTTCTCTATTGATTATATGAAATAGTAAAATGAGATTAATTATTTTAGTTGATAACCGGATGAAGAGAAAAGCTTAATTAAAAAGTAAGACGTGGGTAAAACTAGAACATGTAAAGAAGTTATAAAAGGTGGCCGATGTCCACATCTTGAGGAACACAAACAATCAACTAACTTAGACTGTCCTCTGTGATGAGGGGCTTCGAAGCCCCTCTCCAGTGTCACGTCAGCGCCACGTGGGCACTGGAGGCTTCAAAGCCCCACCCCAAAGATGCCCCTCAATGGTGAGAGGGCTTCGAAACCCCTTAATTATTTTTTCTTTTTTATAATTTTAATAAGACTACTCCCATTGGCAATCTTATAATGAGATTGGTGGGCCCAAAGTGAAAAAAGAAATTGAAAAAAGAAAATAATGCAATCTAGATTGGCAATCTACGTTGGTGGAGCAACCTAGATTGCAATCTAAACTAACCCCCGATAACTTAATTATTTAATTAACTTTTAATATTCTAACTAAAAAAATAATTAAATACACAATATTTCTTAAAAAAAATTATGAACATTCCGATATAAATTTTATTAAAAACGGACTTCGTAAAAAAACATTTTTTTTAAGTTGGGATGGGTTGTGAATGTGTATAAAAGATTGGGATGAGTTAAATTATGTAGATTGGAGAGAGAGAAATTAATTTTATAATGTAAGATTGAGATTGTGAGATTGCCAATGAGAGTAGTCTAACAAACTTAATATAACTAATTAATAATAAAATACAAACTAAATTAAATTAAATAATAAAAATCAAACTTAATTAAACTAAAAAACATAAAAAAAACATACAAATAGAAAAAAAAATACAACTAATTTTCGGCGTCCGAGTCCTCGTTTGCGTATTTTGCCATTATCCTTTCTTTCTTTTTCTCCAAAAACGCCCGCGTGGCCGGATCTAGATGCGAGAGATCCTTTGCGAGGAGCTTGAACTCCTTCTCTCGTTGCCACTCCGATTTTGCCTTCTTTCTTTCTTCATGCATGGCTTTGTATTCCGCATGCATCGCTTTTCTTTCTTCGTGTATTATCTTGAGTTCCTCTTTCGAGTGTTTTTTTTCTCGCGAAACTCTTTAAGTGCAAGCTCCAGGTTGTCAAACCGCGCGCTCACGTCGGAACTCATCGAGGATGTCGTTCTAGACGAAGACCCCCCACCTCTAGCCGCCGCCTTGGCCCTTTCTCTTCCTACCGGACGTGGCAACTCATCTGGTTCATCAAAAAGAAAATCTTGATCAATCTCGTTTAAGTTAAATTGAGAACGAGCATCCGACGCGGCTTGAGACGGCGAATGATCGGCCGAAGTAGACGTTGTTTTTGACCGTTTGGACGGTCGCGGTGAAGATGTCGGGATCGGATGCCACTTTGGCGAGCACGTGCATTTCTTCCAAATTTCAAACATCCCCATGCCGAAGTGTTGACCATGAAGGGCCTTGTATTGTTTCAACATATCCTTTAGAAGGTCGGCGTCGTTCGTGCCACGTTTTCTGTTGTTCTTAAGGCGGTTGTGAATTGTGGAGAAGTGGTTCATTTTTAAAACCATTGTCTTCCATTTGTTGGAGACGGAATCATCTGTAACATCCTAAAATATTTTAGTAGTAAATAAAGAAAGTCGCGTTTAGTTATCGTGAGTTAATGGTTAATTAATATTAAACAAGAAAGGATCATGAACTTGGATTAAATAAAATGGATTAAAGGGGTAATGGGCTTTAAGGGATATAAATACCCCCTTAAACCATCCTAAAACCCTAATCCTCATTCCATCTTTCCATATTTACCTACACACTCAAAACACACACACACCACCACTCATATACGGCCGAGAGAGAAAGGGTGAGATCCGAGGCCAAACAACGCTAGTTGGTGATTAGATCTTTATTATACAAGCTTATACAAGATCTAGAATTCATAAACAAGCTAAACGAGATCCAAACGAACACAAAAGGTATGTTCTTGACCTTTAAAGTTTACGTTTTTATGAATGGTTAGCCTCGAAACTTGAAATTATAATAGATCGGGTCTAAACGAAACATAAAGAAACGAACTTGATGTTAGAACAAACTAATGAGCCCATAAACACATACGGTTCGTTCAAGGGAAAACCATAGATCTAGTATTGAACGTTTTTGAGCTTAAAGATCCAAACTTTATGCGTTTTCGGGCTGAATCTTATCAAAAAACGATAATGGGAATGTTCACGGGATTGATTAACATCATATCGAAGGGTTACGGGTTGAACATAGATGTTTAGGAGGTTAAAATTAAAACCCGTCGCTGCTGATGATAAGTTCGCTAATCAATATGTTCGCGTGAATGATAAGTTCGCACCCATATAAGTTCGCCTCATACAAGTTCGCCTGACGATAAGTTTGTGACAATCGTCAATTTCAGGTTAACTCCGTTAACTCAACTCCGTCAATTCAAACTTTAAGATCGTTGAATCTATAACGTACACTTCATTACATTTAAACTAGGGTTTAAATGACGCGTAACACTTACTACATGTGTAGTCTTTCGGGATTTGCACCGAAACGCAAACGAGTTGACGCAAACGATTGATAAATAAACGATAAACGTAAAAACAATAATTATGTGATTATTATGTGTTAGGATTATGTGCTATGTGATAAAACTATGGTCATGTTAACTTATTGGGCAAGTATGATGGAATGTTCTAGAAAAACAACCCTTGGAAAGAAGAGGGACTAGAGTGTAACTTGTATTATTATAAATACATCACTAATAAACAAACCCTAACTTATTATTAACCTACAACCCTAAATCGGCTCTCTCTCCCTCTCTTGATCCACGGCTGCCGTCCACCTTCATCACACACACACACATCAATCAAGAGATTAATCCAAGAACTAGGTGCTAGGAAGGTATACTTGATCATCTCTTACCTCCTTGTTGTGTAATTTTGATGTTTAATGGGTTGTATGTAAACCCTAACTCAGCCGATTATATGTATGTGATCAATATGATAGTTGTTAGTTGGATAATAGATTGATAACTAGATTGATGTTGTTGCATGATTGATTGTTGTTCTTGATTTGAATTAAAACACAAACCCTAATCTTGTATGTATGGTGTGATTTATATGCATGGATAGTAGTTATGGTGTCTAGAGGGTTATATGGATGCATGATAGTTCATAGATTGTTATGATGTTGAGTTTTGATGTGAACAGATTCTGGACAGAATATATATACGATGTTTAACTGACTGTAACGAAGTGTAAACGTGAAATTGATTGAGATTGTGAGTACTGCAGTAAACTAGGTTGAGTCTAGTTTCTATAAAGTATAAATTCGTAATTTTTGGATAAGTGGAAGTATACTTTTATGATTTTACAAAAACGTGATGCAAAGCTGAGCTGTTAGACCTGCTGTTAGGTTATATTGTAAATTCTATATCTCATGAACTACGAGGCCAATTGGGTTGGTTCCACTTCTGGAAGTTGACTCACTGAGTTAGGAACCAAACCCAAGTGGTCTTGCATTTATTGGATTTTTCGTTTACCAGGAATTGCAAATAACATTCTGTTGTGCATGAATCTGACTGATATGAGTTTACTGTAGTGTTTTGATCATTATGAGAAATCTATATGAATAAAAATAATATAAAATATGTTCTGGAAACCTAAGACATGTATGTTTCAGTGGTGATTTTTGGTGAATTAATTGAGATGATATGATCGGTGAAATAGTACAATCTTTCAAGTAGAAATTCTGTCACAATGAAACTAGCTGCTGAGTTGTGTAGGAATGCATGAAATATGATAGTTTTTATATAATTGTTGTATTTTGACCAAAATACCCTTGCGGGGAATAGTTGCTAGTTTGATTGCCATGAATTGACCAAATTGCCCTTATGGGGAATAATGGTTAGTTAGTCTTTGTTTGTTGACCAAAATGCCCTTACGGGAATAATTGCTTGTAAGTATGTTATTAATACATGACACGAAAGTAATTGCTCACTCGTGTATCGTATCACAATTGTACTTGTTTAAATCACACACGGTTCACAAACGAAACACGAAACATGATACGTGCATAGGTATTATGTGCCGAGTCTAGAGACTCGTTAAACGTTCCGATACTTAGAAAATCTCTTTGTTATTTTAGAACGCTAGAGAGTTTTCTACGACGCGCATCACTCGGTGATCTAATTTGGAATATTCTTCGCAAACAGTGAGTTCACTTACCCCGCTCTTTGAACTGTTTTCAAACGTTTTTCACTTGGGGGAGATAACATACTCCGATAAACGCATTTTTGAGATAAACACATATTTAAGATTTTGTTATAAATTATATATATCACTTGTAGAGGCTAAGCGGCACGTAACCCTTGAAGTCCCACGCATCGAACCGGTTAATATTTGGAATAGCGAGTCACTGTTGAGTAGTACTACTGGGTTTGACAAACCCCACCCGACGCTAAGCTCAACTGGAGGTTGAGTGGGTGTAATTTTGGCTAACACTTACCATGGTCTGGGTTGACCTGGTGACGGGCACTTGATAAACAGTCAGCTTCGGTCTCGAACCACTTAGTAATACTTGTTGTATAGATTAGCTACCTATCGATATATAATTTGACATAACATTATCTGGTAACACTTAAACGCTGTAACGTGGTTACACACTTAAACGCTGTAACGTGGTTACACACTTAAACGCTGTAACGTGGTTACACACTTAAAACGCCGTAACGTGGTTACGCAAAACTTTTAAACGCCGTAACGTGGTTACGCAAAACTTTTAAACGCCGTAACGTGGTTACGCAAAACTTTTAAACGCCGTAACGTGGTTACGCAAAACACTTAACGAAAACGCTGAACTCAAACGCTAAACGATTTGTCTTATATAACTTGTGAACTCACCAACCTCGTGTTGACCCCTTTTAGTATGTTATTCTCAGGTAGCCGAGGCGGGCGCGCGGTTTAGGAGCATGCATTAATTGTTAAACATCTTACTCTGCAAACTTAATTTTAACATTTACATTTGGTTTTAAGTCGTCCTGCGTGACGCAACTTTTGAATTAAGGTTTTACGCTTCCGCACTTATTTTTCATTTAAACGTTTTCTTTGGTTTGGTTATAACTAATGATTCCGATCCTGCCAGTTCACACCCTCTGACGGTAAAACTCCGTTAGTGGATTTTGAGGGTGTGACAGATTGGTATCAGAGCCATTGGTTATAGCGAACTAGAAACTGCATGCATACTAGACTATAACCGCGACGACCCATTAGTTATAATAATACGCACTGCATAGGTTTGTGTAGTCTTGTAATCTTATCTCTTACCTCTTTCGCTCATACGCGCGCGCATACACGGCTTACCTGTAGGGATGTCGACGCCACCCTCATCATCATCCGATTCGATGACGCATGCTCACGGGAAGGAACCGCAGTTACCTACTGCCTCGCCACCCCGCGTAGTCCCGGAACTCGAAGCTCCTGCACCGAAGAGGTACCGCCTATCCGGAGGCTTGTATGACAACGACGTTAGCTGGGAATGGTACCCCAACATGATCAGACGTATGGTCTACCGTGAACAAGTTCCCCCATTGCCACACCCGAACCACCCTGCTTATCCCAACACCCTACCACCCATAACCGAACCTGTAGAGAGAGTTCTCGCAGCCGTTGTTTCATGTTTGGAGCGTGATGTGGGTTACATGCGCTACACGAGAGAGAACGTTTCCAGATTGTTAAAAGACGAAACCGAGAATAAGGAGGAGGTTGCCCGCATGGCGGCGGCAATGAAGGATATGCAAGGGGCTAGTGATCAACAAACGAAGGTTATGATGAAGATGCAAGCCGAAATGATAGACTTGAAAGAGCAACTCCAAGAAGCAAGGACCCGAACCGAAATAGCGTTAGAGCGTTGCGATATCCTACAAATGCAGATTGCTCAGAACGCAGCCGACCCTGAGGCAGAGCCTGAGGCCGAGCCTGGGGCAGAGCCTGAAGTAGAACCTGAAGAAGATCCCGAAGAGGAGCCTGAGGAAGATCCTGAAGAAGATCCCGAGGAAGATCCCGAAGAAGAACCGGAGGAAGAACCGGCTGAGGAGGAGGCACACTCAGAGGTGTCCTCAGATGACGACATCTAGTAATGATGATGCTTAGATGGAGGGGTTGTCTCCATCCGAACTATTATTTTTCTATGATTTTAAGGATTGATTGGAAATACTTTGTAGCGAATACAATGGTTTTAGCGAATACTAAAATGTCCGCGGATGGTGGATCCGCCGAGCAAGAGGATAGAAATGTACATTGATGGGTTAGCACCACAGATTCAGGGTATGGTGACGTCTTCCAGACCAGCCACGATCCAACAAGCGATCCGTTTGGCTCACAAACTGACGGATCAGGCTGTGACCCAGGGTGCGTTACCACCGAGGGGTTCGACTGTTAAAGCCCGTGACAACCCGAGTAATGACCACGCCAGCAACAGTAACAACAACAGCAACCCGAACAGCGGGAAGAGAAAGTTCGATAACACCAGATCTTCATCCTCGAACCTCCCACCGCAACAACACTACCGTAAACCCGAGTTCACCCGGAGCTTTAACACTCAGAATCACAACAACAACAACTCCAACAACAACGGTAGCGGGCAGGTTTCGAGCGGATATGCTGGGAAGTATCCAAAGTGCAACAGGTGCAACTATCATCATGTTGGCCAGTGTGACCGTGTCAAGTGTCAAAGATGCGGAAAGATAGGTCACCAAGCGAAAGAATGTAGAGGAGACCTTGCGGCAAAGGGTGCTCCTAAGCAACCGATGACGACTAAGGGATGTTTTGAATGTGGACAGGAAGGTCATTTCCGGAAGGATTGCCCCAAGCTGAAACATAATGACAACAATGGGGGCAATGGAAGTGGCACTAACGGTGGAGGAAATGGCAAAGGAAGAGCGTTTGTGATTGGATCGGGTCAAGCCCGCAATGATCCGCATGTGGTGTCCGGTAAGTTCCCTGTAAACGATTATTTTGCTTCCATTTTGTTTGACACTGGAGCTGATAGGAGTTTTGTGTCGAAAGCCTTTAGCCAACTTTTAGACCTTACTCCAACCCCGTTAGACGCTAAGTTTCCTGTTGAATTAGCTAATGGTAAAACTGTAGTAACAACTCATATACTTGCGGGATGTAAGTTGAAACTGTCAGGTCATGTTTTTGACATCGACCTTATTCCTTTTACGCTTAGTAGTTTCGATGTCGTTGTCGGCATGGACTGGTTATCCGAGAACCGAGCGGAGATTATATGCCATGATAAAATAGTCCATATTACCACCCCTTCCGGCGAGATCATTTCGGTCCGAGGCGAGAGAAGCGGCATGACCAACAGCATCATCACCCTTATGAAAGCACAGAAGTATCTACGAAAGGGTCATCCGGCAATTTTGGCGCAGATTGTTGAGAAACCCGCGGAGGAGAAACGAATTGAAGACATACCGGTTGTGCGAGACTTTCCGGAAGTTTTCCCGGAGGATTTGCCCGGACTCCCTCCTATTCGTCAAGTCGAATTCCAAATCGAGTTGACACCCGGTGCAGCACCCATAGCACGAGCCCCGTATCGGCTCGCACCGGCGGAACTTCAGGAGTTGTCCACCCAGTTGCAAGATTTGTTGGATAAAGGTTTTATCCGACCTAGCTCATCGCCATGGGGAGCCCCTGTCTTGTTTGTTCGAAAGAAAGACGGGACTTTTCGGATGTGCATCGACTACCGGGAGTTGAACAAGGTGACGGTCAAGAACCGTTATCCTTTACCCCGAATTGATGATTTATTTGACCAGCTTCAGGGATCGAGTTACTACTCGAAGATCGATCTACGATCCGGTTACCACCAGTTGAGAGTGCGCGAAGAAGATATTTCAAAGACGGCTTTCAGAACACGGTATGGTCACTACGAGTTCTCGGTTATGCCTTTTGGCCTAACCAACGCGCCAGCCGTATTTATGGATCTCATGAATCGAGTATGCAAGGCATACCTCGACAAGTTCGTGATTGTTTTCATCGATGATATTCTTGTCTACTCCAAGAACGAGACTGACCACGAAGAGCACTTAAGGATAATTCTGGAACTACTGAAGAAGGAACAACTGTATGCTAAAGTCTCGAAATGTGAATTTTGGCTTCGCGAGGTTCACTTTTTAGGACATGTGATCAACGAGAATGGTATCCATGTCGATCCCGGTAAGGTAGAGGCCATCAAAAACTGGGAAGCACCTAAGACTCCGACTGAAGTGCGACAATTCCTAGGACTGGCCGGCTACTATCGGCGTTTCATCGAGGGATTTTCAAAGATTGCTCAACCCCTCACCGCTTTGACTCACAAGGGCACTAAGTACAACTGGGGTGACGCGCAAGAATCCGCTTTCCAACTATTGAAAACCAAGCTTTGTAGCGCCCCTATTTTAGCCCTCCCCGAGGGAACAGAAAACTTTGAGGTACACTGTGACGCATCTATACAAGGTCTCGGTTGTGTGCTGATGCAACTCGAGAAGGTTATAGCCTACGCCTCTAGACAACTACGGGTTCACGAGAAGAACTACACGACCCATGATTTGGAACTCGGAGCTGTGGTGTTTGCTCTTAAGATATGGAGGCATTACTTGTACGGTACCAAGTTTACCATTTACACCGACCACAAGAGTCTCCAACATATCTTCGATCAGAAAGAGCTGAACATGCGACAACGTCGTTGGGTCGAGCTGCTTAAAGATTATGATTGTGCCATCAAGTACCACCCTGGCAAGGCCAATGTGGTGGCCGACGCCCTCAGCAGAAAAGAAACAGAAAAACCCAGACGAGTAAGAGCATTGCAACTTACGATTCATGCCAGCTTACCCGATCAGATTCGCGATGCGCAACTGGAAGCTTTGAAAGATGAAAATCTTCCATCGGAACTCATGCGGGGCATGAACAAGCAACTTGAAACCAGATCGGACGGGGTCCGATATTTTGAGAACCGGATTTGGGTTCCACGATACGGAGAGTTGAGAACTCTAGTGATGGACGAAGCTCACAAGTCCCGATATTCTATCCACCCTGGCTCAGATAAAATGTATCATGATTTAAAGGCACTTTACTGGTGGCCGAACATGAAAGCCGACATTGCCACCTACGTGAGCAAATGCTTGACTTGTGCCAGAGTCAAGATTGAATACCAGAAACCATCTGGTCTACTGCAACAACCGGAACTCCCAATGTGGAAATGGGAGCACATCTCAATGGATTTTATTACGGGTTTGCCTAAGACACCGACGGGATGCGATACCATCTGGGTGATCGTTGACCGGTTGACTAAATCGGCACATTTCCTAGCGATTAATGAAACGGACAAAATGGAAAGACTGACTCGAGTATACATGAAAGAAGTGGTGTCTAGACACGGAGTGCCTGTCTCGATCATTTCCGATCGAGATTCTCGTTTTACCTCACACTTTTGGAAGTCGCTGCAAAGCGCACTGGGCACACGTCTCGATATGAGTACAGCATACCATCCTCAGACGGATGGGCAAAGTGAACGGACTATTCAGACCCTGGAGGATATGTTGCGTGCATGCGTTTTAGATTTCGGAAAAAGTTGGGAACCCCACTTACCCTTGGTAGAGTTTTCGTATAATAACAGCTACCACGCAAGTATTAAGGCAGCGCCGTTTGAAGCGCTGTACGGACGGAAGTGTCGATCACCACTCTGCTGGGCAGAGGTGGGTGACAGCCAAATCACTGGTCCAGAACTGGTACTCGAAACCTCGGAAAAGATTGTTCAAATCCGAAATCGCATGGCAGCAGCACGGGATCGCCAAAAGAGTTACGCCGACAAGCGCCGAAAACCTCTCGAATTTAAAGTGAACGATCGGGTGTTACTCAAAGTCTCACCTTGGAAAGGTGTAGTTCGCTTTGGTAAGCGAAACAAACTCAACCCACGGTATGTTGGTCCGTACCGGATAACTGAGCGCATTGGTCCGGTGGCGTACCGACTGGACCTACCAACAGAACTCAGTGGCGTACACGATGTATTCCACGTATCAAATTTGAAGAAATGCCTATCTGATGAAACCCAAGTAGTCCCTTTGGAGGAACTGCAAGTTGATGAACAGTTACGGTTCATTGAGGAACCAGTCGAAGTTTTGGATTGGGAAACCAAAACACTCAAACACAGCAAAATTCCAATCGTTAAGGTTCGTTGGAACTCGAGACGTGGACCGGAGTTCACGTGGGAACGCGAGGATCAAATGATGAAAAAGTATCCTCACCTTTTTGAAGGGCTAACCAAACACCGAAAACCGCGAAACCCGGCAAACCGTCAAACATCACCGAAGGTATGAATTAAATTTCGGGACGAAATTTCTTTTTACTAGGGGATGATATGACAAACTGAAAATTTTTCTTCTTACTCTTTCAGACTCTCATCACGACTTGACTCAAATTTTCGGGACGAAAATTCTTTAACATGGGAATGATGTGACAATCGTCAATTTCAGGTTAACTCCGTTAACTCAACTCCGTCAATTCAAACTTTAAGATCGTTGAATCTATAACGTACACTTCATTACATTTAAACTAGGGTTTAAATGACGCGTAACACTTACTACATGTGTAGTCTTTCGGGATTTGCACCGAAACGCAAACGAGTTGACGCAAACGATTGATAAATAAACGATAAACGTAAAAACAATAATTATGTGATTATTATGTGTTAGGATTATGTGCTATGTGATAAAACTATGGTCATGTTAACTTATTGGGCAAGTATGATGGAATGTTCTAGAAAAACAACCCTTGGAAAGAAGAGGGACTAGAGTGTAACTTGTATTATTATAAATACATCACTAATAAACAAACCCTAACTTATTATTAACCTACAACCCTAAATCGGCTCTCTCTCCCTCTCTTGATCCACGGCTGCCGTCCACCTTCATCACACACACACACATCAATCAAGAGATTAATCCAAGAACTAGGTGCTAGGAAGGTATACTTGATCATCTCTTACCTCCTTGTTGTGTAATTTTGATGTTTAATGGGTTGTATGTAAACCCTAACTCAGCCGATTATATGTATGTATGTGATCAATATGATAGTTGTTAGTTGGATAATAGATTGATAACTAGATTGATGTTGTTGCATGATTGATTGTTGTTCTTGATTTGAATTAAAACACAAACCCTAATCTTGTATGTATGGTGTGATTTATATGCATGGATAGTAGTTATGGTGTCTAGAGGGTTATATGGATGCATGATAGTTCATAGATTGTTATGATGTTGAGTTTTGATGTGAACAGATTCTGGACAGAATATATATACGATGTTTAACTGACTGTAACGAAGTGTAAACGTGAAAATTGATTGAGATTGTGAGTACTGCAGTAAACTAGGTTGAGTCTAGTTTCTATAAAGTATAAATTCGTAATTTTTGGATAAGTGGAAGTATACTTTTATGATTTTACAAAAACGTGATGCAAAGCTGAGCTGTTAGACCTGCTGTTAGGTTATATTGTAAATTCTATATCTCATGAACTACGAGGCCAATTGGGTTGGTTCCACTTCTGGAAGTTGACTCACTGAGTTAGGAACCAAACCCAAGTGGTCTTGCATTTATTGGATTTTTCGTTTACCGGGAATTGCAAATAACATTCTGTTGTGCATGAATCTGACTGATATGAGTTTACTGTAGTGTTTTGATCATTATGAGAAATCTATATGGAATAAAAATAATATAAAATATGTTCTGGAAACCTAAGACATGTATGTTTCAGTGGTGATTTTTGGTGAATTAATTGAGATGATATGATCGGTGAAATAGTACAATCTTTCAAGTAGAAATTCTGTCACAATGAAACTAGCTGCTGAGTTGTGTAGGAATGCATGAAATATGATAGTTTTTATATAATTGTTGTATTTTGACCAAAATACCCTTGCGGGGAATAGTTGCTAGTTTGATTGCCATGAATTGACCAAATTGCCCTTATGGGGAATAATGGTTAGTTAGTCTTTGTTTGTTGACCAAAATGCCCTTACGGGAATAATTGCTTGTAAGTATGTTATTAATACATGACACGAAAGTAATTGCTCACTCGTGTATCGTATCACAATTGTACTTGTTTAAATCACACACGGTTCACAAACGAAACACGAAACATGATACGTGCATAGGTATTATGTGCCGAGTCTAGAGACTCGTTAAACGTTCCGATACTTAGAAAATCTCTTTGTTATTTTAGAACGCTAGAGAGTTTTCTACGACGCGCATCACTCGGTGATCTAATTTGGAATATTCTTCGCAAACAGTGAGTTCACTTACCCCGCTCTTTGAACTGTTTTCAAACGTTTTTCACTTGGGGGAGATAACATACTCCGATAAACGCATTTTTGAGATAAACACATATTTAAGATTTTGTTATAAATTATATATATCACTTGTAGAGGCTAAGCGGCACGTAACCCTTGAAGTCCCACGCATCGAACCGGTTAATATTTGGAATAGCGAGTCACTGTTGAGTAGTACTACTGGGTTTGACAAACCCCACCCGACGCTAAGCTCAACTGGAGGTTGAGTGGGTGTAATTTTGGCTAACACTTACCATGGTCTGGGTTGACCTGGTGACGGGCACTTGATAAACAGTCAGCTTCGGTCTCGAACCACTTAGTAATACTTGTTGTATAGATTAGCTACCTATCGATATATAATTTGACATAACATTATCTGGTAACACTTAAACGCTGTAACGTGGTTACACACTTAAACGCTGTAACGTGGTTACACACTTAAACGCTGTAACGTGGTTACACACTTAAACGCCGTAACGTGGTTACGCAAAACTTTTAAACGCCGTAACGTGGTTACGCAAAACTTTTAAACGCCGTAACGTGGTTACGCAAAACTTTTAAACGCCGTAACGTGGTTACGCAAAACACTTAACGAAAACGCTGAACTCAAACGCTAAACGATTTGTCTTATATAACTTGTGAACTCACCAACCTCGTGTTGACCCCTTTTAGTATGTTATTCTCAGGTAGCCGAGGCGGGCGCGCGGTTTAGGAGCATGCATTAATTGTTAAACATCTTACTCTGCAAACTTAATTTTAACATTTACATTTGGTTTTAAGTCGTCCTGCGTGACGCAACTTTTGAATTAAGGTTTTACGCTTCCGCACTTATTTTTCATTTAAACGTTTTCTTTGGTTTGGTTATAACTAATGATTCCGATCCTGCCAGTTCACACCCTCTGACGGTAAAACTCCGTTAGTGGATTTTGAGGGTGTGACAAAGTTCGTCTAAATGCTAAGTTCGCTGAATGCTAAATTCGCTTAATGATAAGTCCGCCTAAGTTAAGTTCGCTTAAGTTAAGTTCGCTTAAGTTAAGTTCGCTTAACATGTATGCTGGCTTACATTTATGACCGCTTGCGAATACAGGAGAGTTAAAATAATAAGTTAAAATCCTAATGGAAAATGTGTTAAGACAGTTAATGAAAATAAAATTTTTCCAAGCTGACCTGGCAGCTTAACCCCAGCTAGGGGCTGCCGCCCCTAGAACCCCGCTGCCAGGGGCGCTGCCCCCGAACCCCCGTTCGTTGAGGGTAATAACTAAACTAGAAAGGCGATATGTGTAGTGATAGTCTATTGATACGTATAATTATTATACAGTTAGTCGGGCACAACTCAAGAAGGGAATAACGATTAACGGTGAACGTAACCGAGTTCAGGTGAGTTTCTAGCCCCACTTCCTTGTTATTTATTCGGGGTTGTGTGCATACTCGATGTGATAGTTAATACACTTACCTTAGGTGGTAAGTGTATGCCTTGTATGATTATTTGAATGATGATTGCTTGACAGTGCGTGAACGATCTTCGGATATTGCATGTGCCGTCAAGTGGTAGTTAAAGGTATGATTGATATGTATGATGTATGAATTATGTATGTATGAATACATATGATGTACGAATAATGTATACACGATATGTTGATGGTACGTTAACGCTCTTTGGAGATTGCACGTATTGTCAAAGAAAGTATGAAAAGGACAGATATGTTGTAATAATACGAATGCAGGGAACCGACCCTAATAGTATCGGCTAATGAAGGGAACCGACCCTAATAGTATCGGCGAATGAAGGGAACCGACCCTAATAGTATCGGCGAATGAAGGGAACCGACCCTAATACTATCGGCAAATTTAGGAAACCGACCCTAATAATGTCGGCGAAGCTAATAGAGCGAAATGCTCTTAAAACATATATGTACGAATGGAAGTATTATGTAGGTACGAAAGAAAGGACGAAAGTACGAATGTACGTACGCTTGTAAGTAGATATGAAGGTGTGTACCTTCGAGTGCATATGTCAGTATGTGAAAGTATTGTATGTCGTTTGATTAACTAGAACTCACACAGCGTAGCTGACTTTTAGTATGCACGCAGGTGAGTCGAATGAGGCAACTTGCTTGAGGGGAGGCACATGGAATGGATTAGAAGACACTGGCATCTCAATGAAGTGTTATGTTATGATGTTTTAAAAGATAATGTTTTAAGTTTAAATGTTTTGACTGTTCGTTAAAGACAAGAAAGGATGGATATGTAATATATTGGTTTGAAGTTTATTATTCCGCGAAAGTTTTAATTAACTCTGATATTTAGAACTGTGTTTATGAGTAAATCCAACGATAAAGTGAGGCACCGGTAACGGGGCCTTACATCATCCCCGCGGTAGCGACCTCGACCCATTATCTCAAAAAACTTATCACGTATTTATGCCCAAAATATCGCGGTGCGTTTACCGTCACCTAACACCGAGTCTTCGGATGAGTCGATCCACGCTTGCGCCAACGCCGCTTCCTCATCGTCTTCCCACTTTTTCCTGTCGTGCATTTCGGTTGGTGTTTGATCGGCAACAACCTTCTTTTTATGGCTTCGCTTGCGATGAACTTGGGGTTCGTCGCCTTGGGTTTCGGGAAATTGGGTTTCGACAACTTGGGTTTCGGGTGTTTGGGTTTCTGGTGTTTGGGTTTGGGGTGTTTGGCATTGTTTGGGTTTGGGGTGGCGGAGGCATAAACGGCATTGGCATTCGATAAAACATATCGTTTGGAAATGATTGCAAGTTTGGAGGCATTGCGTGTGACATGATGGTTGACAAAGTAAGGGTTGGTAGGGTCATTGTTGTTTGCGAGTAAACTAGCCCACCACCTTTGAGACGGATCCCACGGGTTTGGGTTGGTGTTCGGGTTTTGGTTAGGGTTTGAGCTCGAGCTCGTGTTCTGGTTTGGGTTTGGGTTTGAGCTCGAGCCGGTGAAATTTGAGAAAGGATTCATGGTAGAGAGTTGAGAGTTTTTTGTTATGAAATTTGATAGTAATTTGGTATTTGTTTGAGTATAAAATGATAAAATGAGTTAGTATTTATAAATAAAATAATTAGTTTTCTTTAAAAAAAAAAAAAAAAACTAGCCGTTCAAAATGAACGTTGGGGGGGGGGGACCCACCAAACCTCTCCAAGCGCGCCGGCCGTTTGAACAATCAAAACAACGGCGCCCAAGGAACCACCGCGCCCCACTACGGTGTTCTGCGCCCATCACCTCAGCCATTAGCGCCCTATAGCGGGTAGTCTTATAAGTAAAATGTTTCATAGAGAAGTAGTGCATATGCCTTATTATAGAGGGACATTTAGTTTCATAACATGCAAGTTTTACATCATACTATATACTTATGCTTTTTAGAACTTTCATGCTTTACATTATAATATATACTTATGTGTTTTTTAGAACTTGCATGTTTTTCATTATACTTATGTATTATGTTTGTTTTCTTTCTTTTCCTTGTCTTCGGGTAGATTGTATTATATATTTATGTATGTGTTTGACTGTTTGGGGACATTTAATTTTCTTTTGCCATCGTAGTTGTAGCTCGTGTTGTCATAATATGTTGTCCCTCCTCTTTTTATGGCATCTATGTCCTTGAAATATGTCGTCGTCACCGCTTACAACATTCATGTCTTTTTATTCTTTACGCTACCGCTATTGCCTTATATCCACCATCGTCGTTAGTCGCCACATAATTTAATTTTCTTATTATTTAGATTTTTTTCAGATTTCACACTTCTTCGAGATATTTAGTTTGTCTTATATAATAAATTTATTGTTTTCACTCCGGTATGAACATTCGACTATCTCATGTTCCAAATTTGAGGTAATATTAGAGAAAACATATTGGTTAAAATTTATATATAAATATTTTTTTAATGAATAAGTGAAATGCTAATCAAAATAAAAGTAAAGAAACAAACATCAAATGTGTTATCACGACTAGTTTTAAAAGTTTATAAAACAAAAATGAAATTTCACCCTAGATATAAAGAAAATAAAGATACTTTAGATATATTTCTTACGGCATATATATGTTATTGCTAATGAACTTTAGCACAACTGACAATGACACGGGAAGTGAATTAAAGATTTTGGATGGAAGTCGTATGGTCTCAAGTTTGAATTCGATCTCAACTAGGTTTTATCGTAGTGGGCTTACGGTGTTACGGATTTTCCGCGGAACAAGAGGCAGGGGCTAGCTATATATTGCAATATGCGATCATAGACGTATAAAATCGTCTTTTTTTACTATTGAGTTACCCCGGATTAGCCAATCTTTGTTCTGTGTGTTAAAAAAACAACATATGTTATCAATCTTTTATTTAATTAAATATGATAATATTATTTTGTTACCTCTCGAGAATTTGTTATGTGGACAGTTTTGTCCCGTAAAACAAACCGTTTGTTTAAGCACATATTGAAACAACTAATGGTTACTGTAGTCATTTTACTCATGCATACGTCATAAGAAAAATGGATTTGACGTCACTAATTTTAAACCACTCGCATGTATACACGTGTAATAAAAATACTAGTCTTATTCTATATGGATAACATTAGTTTAGCGCGTGGCCGTGGAACTCACTCTCCAATTCTTTTTTAGAATTATTGTCTCTAGATTGTTTAAAAATACATTAATTAATGTTTAATAATGGAAATATATATTTACCTTTTCCTATATCATTGATGGGTGTGCTAACTTGCAATTAGATCTCACAAAACCAAATATCGTATGGAGTTTTCCTCTTGGCAAGAAAGTTTACAAACCAATAGGATCAAAGCCATTCATGAGCTTACAAAAGGTCAAAACTTAAGGAATAAGCTTGGGGAAATGATCTGCCAGCCGGAAAAAATTGAATCTGATCTTAAATTAGTTAACGGTGTAACTTTACAGATCTTGGGGATGTTTGATAACACCCTTTCAATCTTGCAATCTTCTAACCTCAATGAGATTCCTCATTATCCAACTAATGATGTGAGATCTCAAAGCAGCTAGAGTGCTCAGAAGCCAAAAGATTCCGCTGAAAGCTACAAGACTATGAAACCTAAAAAAACAAAAAGAGGATGTTACATTAGAAGGTATGTTATAAATTACACCGTTTTTAACTAGATAAATGCATAATGGTATTCTTAATGTGTGTATACGATGTAAGATATAAGATTGTATTCTCATAAACTTATATTTATCTAATTCAACATATGATATATTTGTATATGACAAGATATTATGTGTGTGTAGTAAGTTGCTAATAAATACTTTGTTTGGGCTTATGTAGAAAGAACACTTCGATGATTACAAAGATAACTTCTAATTTAGTTGATGACGGATATACTTGGAGAAAGTACGGTCAAAAAGCTATCCTCAACTCAAAACACCAAAGGTAGTACTTATGAATTCAACATAAGAAATTAATGTTGTACTAATCATTTTCTTTTCATAATAAACTCTTAACAAAGATTCACGGTTGATTAGATTAATAAAGTTTTACTATTACGGATGAGAAATACTTATTATAATATGCAGGAACTATTATAGGTGTAGTCATAAGTTGGAACAAGGGTGCCAAGCAACCAAACAAGTTCAAAAGACCGATAACAAGCTATCAACGTACAAGATAACATACATTGGACTTCATACTTGCAACATATCACAAAGAGCTCCTCAAATCACTGTGGAAGATCTACATCCCAATGATAATTCAACCCTTATTAGTTTTGGCACAAATACAATTATGGAGACAAATAAAGTTGGCACTTATTTCCCATCAATCAAACATATACCTAAGGAGGGGTTTCAATCTTTAGGTCATTTAAAACAAGAACAAGTTTCTTCACTTGATCATCATACCTCGTGGGATCCGATCTTGGAACTCTCACGATTTCCATTAGAACCCATGTCTATGATAACATGTGCATATGATTGCGATGGCATGGTTTCGTCAGAGGTATTTCCGTCTACATGTAGTACACATGGTTATGAGATCGACGACATGACTGAAAGCCATGACTACGGTGATTTCCTTTTTGGATTGTGGTAACTACATAATGTAATATGTATGTAATATTCTTTTATGAAATGTAATGATAAATAAATACGATTAAACTTGATTTTAAGATAGTTTTTGAAGCGTGGATGTTGTAGTCTTCAACTAAGATACGGAGGTAGTATATTTGAGTTTTAGTTAGATACTTAAATATGAAGTTAGGCGTGAGCGTTTCGCATGTCGATTCAAGAAAATCAAGGAGACGAGGAACCTACCTTGACATGAGTGAGACTAACCCAAATTTACTATAGTATCGTTGGTCTTCGGTCTTTCCTTTTTTTTGCTTCTTGTTGACAATTTGGTTTCGGGCCAAATCTGATGCGAAAACCAACCAAACTTGACTAACCAAAGAACAATAATATAAATAAGCTAGTTTTATTGTGTGTGTGTGTGTGTGTTTTTTTGGGGGGGGGGGGGTTATACTACCATAGTGCCATGGTTTTACATTTTTCAAGAGCTTCAAAAACTTGTATGTCTATGTGTAAACTAGGATTTGCATTTGAAGAACTTGGATGTTCATATTAGTATGTACATATGTGTAGATATCGGCACTATGAATTGATATATCAGTACTTATTAGTTTGCTTTAAATTCATTGTAGATTTAGCAAAACAACTTTTTCGGCCCGACGCCCGCCTCAAGTGACCCAACGTAGCAAAACAATGTTTGTGGGTGATGAATAATAAGAAGTTTCTTGTGAGAATTCAGAGAGATGATTGATTGATATTAAAGAGAGAGTGCCTCCAGGTTTCGTTCACATGCCTTTGACAATATACAAATCCCTATACATATATGGTTCAAAGGGAATCTTTGTCCCTTGACCGTTATCTGGTAACACTTTCTATTATCCAGCGGTCCTTTCATTGTCCCTTGACTTGAGTAGGCTTCATAAAGATGGATGCTTCTCCTTTTCCTCAGGCGGGCGTCACTCTGCCTTGATGCTTCTGACTAACTGACATGTCAGCAGTTGACTTGTCTTTTTGTTCTTGGGGAGCTTTGGGCTGGGCTTGCTTCCTTGGGCCTCATTTGGGCTATTTCCCATGTAATCTCTTCAAGTCCCCTAGTCTATTACTCATGTTATTTATGGCATGAGCAATAGACTTGATTATCAACCCATAATTTCCTCCTCTCTTGGTCTTGGTATTCATTGGGCCCTTGAGTTATTGATTTGTATGTGATGGGCCTCTTGTAAATGTGTGGTGATCACCTGCCCAACCTGGTTAATTATGAAGGCGGTAAAAATGTGTGGTGGATTTTGAACTGCACTCTTTTTCACGCAGTGATTAATATCCTGCTGCTTGGTATCACATCTCATAAATCACTAGCCTCATTTTACCTTTCTCTCTCACATTATCCCGGCGACCTTTCCTTTCCCATTTGGTTTTCCCTCTTCGATCAGGTTAGTGTTCTTGTTCTTTGATCTTATCTATTCTCCTTCGCTATGAGCCGCGAAGGTTTGTCTTCGATAACCTCTATCTTAACCCAGGATCAGATGCTTCAGATATGTGCTCGTTACCAGATACCTTTGTCTTTGTCACCTGTTTTACCTAAACCCCATGAGACGGCTCTTAGTCATCCTGAGTTGCTTACTTTGTACACCAAAACCCTAGAATGTGCTAATGTTCGCTACCCTTTGACGGAATTTAAGTTAGCTTTGTTGAAATTTCATAAGTTAAGATTCGATCAGGTTCACCCCTTAGTTTTTTTGCGTGTGACCCACTTTGAAATGGCATGCCGGGCTATGGAGGGTTTTGCGACTGTACCTCTGTTTCGTCGGTTTTACCGTTTGAAGGTGGACGGCGATTGGTTCACCTTTGAACGCCGTCCAGTGAACAAATATCCCTCATGTTATTCAAAGATGCCTACGGGGTTCAGTCCCAAGGAATGGAAGAATAGTTTTTTCTTTGTGTCCCTTAATTTTGCTCTAGGATTTCGTAATCGCCGAGTTACGGATTCTCTCATTCATGATACGCCTCCTCGACCTCCGATGCCTCAAGATGACTTATACAGATTGTTGATTAGCAACCCCACTGAATCCATGACTTATCCTGAACCCTTGTTATGTATGGCTGGATTGAGCCCGATATGGTCAGATATGTCTACTCGTCCGGCCATATTTGACGGCGACTGAGGTTTCTGACCTCTTGTTTTTTCTTATGCTTGCTTATTTGTCATTTTGGTATTTCTAACTTGTTACCTCCTTTATGCAGAAATGAGTCTAAAAGAGGCTTTGTTGAAGGGTCCCCTGAAGGCTGCTTCCTTTGTGTCGGTTCCCGTAACTCCTCCAGCTAGCTCGGAGACTGAGTCTGCTTCCTCAAGTCATCCTGCTCCAGTTATCAATATTGATGCATTAGAAACCCCCAAACGGAAGAAGGCTTTGGCCAACGTTTATGGAGCCTCTTTGAAGCACCGCTTAAGGAGTTCAAAACGGCCTTATCTGGGTCAATCGTCTTTATCCCATCTGGCGACCTCTTCTGTCGAGCCTGTCCACTTAGACGATGATTTCGAGTTTCCCGTGGTCACTCCTGCCAATATGCATGCATCTGTGGGATCCGATCAGGCTCAGTTCGATTCCCCTGGTAGTCATCATGAAGGATCTGGACCCGCCCCTCAGAGTTCACCTGTTCTAAATACGGAGGAGCCGGATAACGATCTCGTGTTTGTTCCCCCATGGGGTTTGAAGATTGGGGCATCTGTCATGACGCCTCTGCAAGCGCATGACTTCCTTTCCTGTGTCATTCCTCCTGTTGATTCGGCTAATATTCGAGCTTTGGATCGGGACCGCTTGATTGGTGATTTCGGGACCCACCTTTATAGAGCTCTGGCACTTGGGGTAGCTGCTTGTCAAACCGTCATTGACGATGGCCAGACGTTGCAACAACTGAAAGATGAAATTTACAAGCTTGAGCAGTTGAATGAGAAAAATCACGGGAAGATTCAACGTTTGAGACAGCAAGTTCTTCTGGCTCAAGAGGAGTCTCTAGGGATGCCCGGCTTGAAGGCGGATTTAAAGAAGGCTCAGGACGAGGCCGCCCGGTTGGGTATGGAGCTATCGAAAGCCCGAATTGAGCATGATAAGGTTTTGGAGGTACTATTCTCTTCCTCTTTTCTTGTTTCTTTGCATTGGTCTATAGGACTTATTTGTATGTTGGTATCTTTGTTGACAGTTGGAAGCTAGTTTTAAGAAGATGTGTGAAGAGAACGAGAGGCTGAAGAGTGAGGTTGACGCGAATCGTGTTCACAAAGACCGGTTGATAGGGGAATTCCAGGAGAAATATGACAAGATGGAGGCTCACAAGGACGGGTTGATCGTGGAACTTCAGGAGAAGTATGACAAAATGGAGCAAGCTTTCAAGAGTGCCCAGGCTGACCGAGCATGGATGGTGTCTGAAGGGTTCAAGTTGGTTTTTGTTCGGGCTCGGTCCTGCCATGAGAATTGTTTGGTTAGGGATGCTATGACTTGTGCTGTTTTTTCTTCAGGTTATCAAAGTGGTTTAAGAGAAGGTTATGAGTTCCAAGCTCAGGGCATTCCCCTTGCTGAAACACCCACCTATTTCGAGACCATGGAGGCGGAGGCTGAGGCGGCTTTTGGTACTTACGTTGCTTATGAGCCTCCATTTCTGGAGCAGCTTTCAGCCGTCCCTGACATATCGATGGAGGAGATTCGGGCCATGTCCTTGGTGGTGGACCCTCTCACTCCCTCTCCCCAAGGATGATCATGGACCTACTTGGATCATTAGGACTTTTGACAAACTCTCATTCCTTTTGCTGTTTTCGTTTACTTGTCATTCGTAAAAACGCTAGTATGTGTTAGCCCCCTAGGGGCCTTGTGCTTTTTGATGTAACCGATATTTCCCCCCTTTAGGGGCTGGACTTTGTTTGCCACTGAGGTGGTTTGGTAGTTTTAATCGTTCGAAACGTGCTATATTTAAAGTTATATTTGGCTTATGTTTTTAATCTCGCTTGGGGGTTTAGGACTATTTGATCATTGGGTTTCACTTTAGCAAGTTTTTTGGTTAACCGTGTAGCCTATCAGCGAGGCCTCCCTCCCATCCTTTCATGATGGAGGGGTGTTAGCTAAGTTTTGTTTAACAATTGTCTCGGAGACGGAATCATTAGTTAAATAGTTAAGTTTCCCAGTGAAACCATAAGGAACTTTTAATTTCATATGTTAGACATTAAGTCGCGTTGCGTAGATTGATTACAAAAAGACAAGACATCAACGCCCTATTACATGGAGTCCCTCTCGGAGAGGTGATTATTAGAATGTGACGTAGTCACCTGAAGGAGTGCCGTCAGATATCACAAAACACTATCGGGAAGCTCTTTGCATTTTCTCCTTTCTTCTCTCCCTTGCCTGAGGGGCTCAAGCATAGTATTTTCTCAGTTGCATGGCATTCCATGTACGGGGTACTTCTTCTCCCGTATTGTATGCCAGCTTGTAGGCTCCCTTCTCTCCAGCCCAAATGATTTGATAGGGTCCCTCCCATCGAGGTCCTAATTTCCCCTGATTTTCTTGTCGACTGGCCTCATTTTCTCGCAGTACCAGATCTCCCACCTTAAATCTCACTTCCCTCACTTTCGCATTGTAATACTTCTCCATTGTCTTCTTGTATTCAACTTCTCGCCGGGCTGCTGCCTCCCTTCTTTCCTCGGCGAAATTCAAAATTAGCCTAAGATCCCCTTCATTCTCTTCCTCACTCAGACGTGTCCGATGTGTGAGGATATTTATCTCCACGGGTATCATCTCTTCGGTGTCATAGGTCAAGCTAAAGGGTGTTTCCCTATGGCTGACCTTCGGCATGGTTCGACGGGCCCATAAGACGTGTGGTAATTCTTCGACCCAAGAACCACGCTCTCTCCCCAGACGGCGACGCTAGCCGATATGTTCAGTGGCATTTCCCTGGCTTCACTCTCGGTTATGCCCGGGAAATGGACCTCTACTTTCATCCACTCCGTATTTATCGGCTGGAATTCTTTCCCCACAGCTTTGAGGGGTCGCCCTTCGAAGGGCTCTCCCTCCTTCTCGTCTCTTCTCCTTATCATGTCTACAAAGTTTCTATCCTCCTCTTCATCTTTAACCCTGGGTGCTGATTCTATGGTCAGGGGTGGTAACTGTCCCGTTTTTAGAGCCGCTTCCCATAACCTTTTTAGCTGGACACAACTTTCAGTGGTGTGCCCGGGCTTTTGTGATAATTGCAATACCCGGAGGGGTTAGACTTGTATGCTTGTTTAAATGGACCTGGGGTTCTGGCGGGATATTTAGCCTTATCTGCCACCAACACATCCCCCCCTTCTGGGCTTACCTTCCCTCCGAAGGGAGGTCGGTATCTCCCTCCCTCGGGTCGGATACTGGGAAATCAGGGAGGGTGGTATGTCGTCGAGGTTATGTACCCTGCGTGATGTCCCTGAGGTCGGTATGGCGTGAAACGGGCTCTATCGAAAGGTATTTGTTTTTTACCGGGACTTGCACTTCCCAGGTTCATTCCCCCCAAAGGCTTGGGAGGCCCCTTCTATGTCTCCCATTCTCGCAGATTGGACCCCGTGTCTTTTCCCCTGACGAAGGCTCTAACTCGATCCATCAGTTGGTCGAAAGTGGCGGGAAAATCCTCCCCTAGTTTCTCTGTGAGTTGAGAGAATATTACCCCGTTTATGAATATGCTAATTTTCATGACCTCCGGGATGCCTTTGATGTTCATGCTTTCCGTCACGTACCGGTCCATGAATTGTTCTATTTTTTCTTCGTCTTTCCTCCGGATATGCAGGATCTCATTGGGGTTTTTCATGGGTTTTCTCTGCTGACTGAAATTTCGCAAGAACTTTCCTCTCAGTTCTTCGTAGCTATCTATGCTTCCAGGTTCTAGACTATCGAACCATACCCTTGCTCCCCCTGTCAAGGTTTGGGGAAACATTAGGCACCAAGAGGGCATGGTCCATCCACTGACCATCCCTGCACCTCGGAAAGCGTGAAGGTGATCTTTCGGGTCTTGTGTTCCGTCATATTTGTCTACTGTGGAGGGATACCGGAGCTTTGGAGGCAAGGTGGCCTCGGCTATGCGTCGAGTGAACTTCGACACGTCGGAGGTATCCGAAGGTCGATAAGGAGTATCTAGGGTACTCTGTGTAGATCTTTCCTTGCCTTCGACAGAGGACAGAAAGGTTACTAGCGACTCCAGAAGAACCCCGAGGTCTTTACTGATTTCTTTCTCGGGTTCTTCGTCGTTTTTAGATTTTGGGGTGTCGAATGACAAGCGCGTCTTGACGGCTGCAAGCTTCTCTTCCTTTTCTTGTTCGTCCAGGCAGGCTCGGAGCGCATCCCTGTGAGTTCGTATGAACTCTGGAGTTATCTCCCATTTTTCACTGGAGGCTTGGCCCTTCTCCACCTCCTCTCTAAATCTTCTTTCTCCGTCTCATCCTCTATGAGGACCGACCCGTCCATTTCGCGTGTATTTAGCAGGTCTGCTTCTTCGTTTGTCTCGGTGACGGTGGATTCGTGCCCGTTTACTGTCGTAAGTCGGGATCCCCCCGGGATGCTCTGTTCTGGACTTGGATCGACCATCTTCTCCGAAACCGTAGTGTGGGATTTCCTGGTTGCAGGGTCCCACGGATGGCGCCAATGTAGAAACCTCAAATGAATCTAGCCTAGTATTGTTAGACAATGTTTGTGGGTGATGAATAATAAGAAGTTTCTTGTGAGAATTCAGAGAGATGATTGATTGATATTAAAGAGAGAGTGCCTCCAGGTTTCGTTTACATGCCTTTGACAATATACAAATCCCTATACATATATGGTTCAAAGGGAATCTTTGTCCCTTGACCGTTATCTGGTAACACTTTCTATTATCCAGCGGTCCTTTTATTGTCCCTTGACTTGAGTATGCTTCACTCCTTTATCCGCTGGATGCTTCTCCTTTGCCTCAGGCGGGCGTCACTCTGCCTTGATGCTTCTGACTAACTGACATGTCAGCAGTTGACTTGTCTTTTTGTTCTTGGGGAGCTTTGGGCTGGACTTGCTTCCTTGGGCCTCATTTGGGCTATTTCCTATGTAATCTCTTCAATAACCATGATGAATCCACACCATAATGGTCCGATCATCGGGTTTAATTTTTCATTGTTTTCAGTCATGGTCCGGGTTCGCCCCTTTGCACAACCTTAAATGAAGTTTGTTTTTTCTAATTTTTAAACTTTATGCATATATTTCGTCATCACTAGAATAAGTACATGGGTGGTAGTGGCCATTTTATTTGTCAAAAGACATAGACTTTCTAAAATGAGGTTAAATAATCAAGCTGGCGGCTGATTTGTCTTTAGGTTACCATTTAATTATTATCTAAAACTAGACATATTTGGTAATCTCGTCCCTATCTAAACTTAACCCTTTTTGGAAGAAGATACTCATACACAATGTTATCTTTATTTAATTTAACAACGTTTAAAACTACCTTCAATACCTGTATGTGTAAGTTTTTCTAAGATGAGATATCAACAATTTATACAGATTTTGATGCTCTAAGCCTCTCTTCTTATACAAGAGCACTATCAATGAACAAATTTATCACTGTGAGAAAACTCCCGTGAGCCTCAAATGTCCAAAATCTTAACCATTATCCACATGTCAATGGACCAAAAGACCAATAACATTATACACTATCTAATACCAGTGGCGGCCCAAGGTTTTCGGAGACCTCAAGCTAAATATAAAGTTGGGGGCCCTTATAAAAAAAAGGTCATATAAACCCTTCTTCTTTACCCAGGCTTGGGACCGACATTAGCGAAGTTAACTTTTTTTTAAAAAAAACTTATATGTTGCGTTTGTGATAAAAAAAATGCGTACATAAAATTTGCATTTCTAACTTTAACGATTCGAACGAATCATAACATAGGCAAAGTTTGTAGTGTAAATTGGTAAGTTAACATATTATAAAGTAATAAACTAACGAGTAACTACTAACATCAAATCCAGTGATATCTAAATTACGCACATCCAAATCGAAGCATAAATCCAAAATTCAAAAGAACACATGCAGACCTCGGTCACTTGATGACTCATATTAAGTATAAATACATTACAATCGGCAAACCGAAAATAAAAATAAATGCAAAATACAAATTCAAATCGCAGTCGGAAGTTCAAAAATGACCAAAACACGCTACACATAATATTGTTCGCAAATCACAAGAGCAAGAAATACAATCTCAGTCATATAAAAAAATGGCAATTTGGTCATTGTCGGTTTCCAAGATTGACGATTGGAATTTTGAAGACGTTAGAGATAATTTCATAAAACCATATGCCACGTCCAATTGATTGATGGTGTCCAACTTTTATGCCTTAAGTCTTCGGTTTCTTTTTAGCAAATATATAGCTCATCTTCATATTATTAATTAACAATAATACAATGTATATTAATAATTTTGTTATACAATATGGGGGCCTTAATATAATTGTGGCCTCAAGCCATTGCTTGGGTCATCAATGAAGTAGGGCCGACAGTGTCTAATACTGCTCTTAAAACCACACATTTATGTTCGTCATGAGACTTAAGCCCATCATCTAGGGAGATGCATCTCTACCCAACACCTTATTACCTCTAGGCTAAAAACCCATTGATATTTAAAATTGAACTTAACTAATATATAGAAGATGACAAAAATCCATTTATGATTGCAACATAAATAGAATAGTTGTCATAAGAAGATGACATGGCTTTGGTAGTTCGACATATGTGGAGTTGGAAAAGTGAATTTAAGTTTTCATATTTGGGGAGAGGGGTTTTGGAGCTCAAAGCTTTTGCATATTTGGGGAATTTAAGTTTTCTGATTCAGAATATTACTGGAAATGAAAAGGGCCAAAAGGGGATGCCTCGGGATGTTTCGGTTGAAGCTATAAGGTTAGGGAGAGAGCGGGAGATCATGATTGTAATTTTAAATGGTAGAACTTAGAGCATCTATAAATAAGTTGATTTGTTGGAGAATGATCCGGAATCAGGTTCTTCTCTCCCCAAATCTTTCGATAGGTGTCGGCATCTCTATCTGGAGTTGGATTATTATTGGAGCGACCTCTCTTTATCATCACCACATTACAGGTCGGATTTTCAATTTATGTCAAAAATGAAGACGTTATTAATTTATTCCACTGTATGATGGATTTGGAAAGCTAGGAACCCTTTGTTTTTAAAAGAGAGACCATTAATCACCATTTAAACTATGGATGAATTATGGTCCTTTCATTTAACTAAAATTTTAGTACAATATTAATCTTTTTTTTTTCTGTTTTCTTTTTTCTAAACGAGGAACTTCATCCATCTAGAAAAATTAAATATAAAATCAACTTTCATTAAAGATATTGTCACAATATTAATCTTTTAATCCATCTAGAATAATGAAACATAAACCAAGATAAATATACTTTTATTAGATTATACATTAATTTCATTTCATCCAAATGACATTTTATATGATTGCGTCATAAAGAAACATCAGCATGACGTCACTCACTCTTACCCACTCGCAGCTATGCTCGTGTAACAGCATAGTAGTCTTCACCTATCTTAACTAATCTAGTTTAGCGCGTGGTCGTGGATCTTACTCTCCTAATTTGTTTAGAATTTCTTTGCCACTAGCCTGTTTCAAAAAATAGAAATAAACACACATTTTCTTATTTTAAACAAATATACACATCATATTTTGCTATATTATCGATAAAGGTGTGCTATATAGATCTCACACAAACAATTAATAGCATATAGCCGAAAAGTTTACCAAGCAATAGCATCAAAGCATTTCAAAAGTTTTAGCCAATAAGCTTCTAGAAATGTTCTATTAGTAGAAAAAAAGTGAATCTGATATCAAACCAGTAAACAATACAGTGATACAGATCTCAGGGATGTCTAATCACACCCATTCCATCTTTAGCTCTACTCATCTTTACGGGATTCTTCATGATCCAAATAATGATGTTAGATCTTCAAACCGCTTTGAGGATCACAAGTCACAAGTTTTTGGTACAGACGTCAAGACTATGAAACCTGCAAAAACAAAAAGAGGATGTTACAAAAGAAGGTATGATTTATTCTGCATAATATTTTAACTAGCATAAATCGATCATACCATCCTTAAAATACATGTATACGATGTGATGTTGATGGTATTGATCTAAGTTGCATATGATTTTGTATTTTCATATCTTGTCTTCGTCAATTAAACAGCTGTCAACCATATAATATATATGTAAACATGTCATATGCATATTACACACACACACACAAAAACACTAAGTTGTTAATAATTACTTTTTGGTTGCAGAAAAAACGTTTCAACGATTACAAAAGTTGTCTCTACTTTTGACTGATGATGGATATGCTTGGAGAAAGTATGGTCAAAAAACGATTCTCAACTCAAAGCATCAAAGGTAGAACATAAGGATTTGACTTGAATATCATAGCAAGTGCAATCGTGTTCTTTTTTTCAAACTAAAATCTATCAAAGACTCAACTAGGTTCGAATTTATTATGTTTTACCATTACAGATAAGAAATATGTTTTTCTACGTTGCACAGGAACTATTATAGGTGCAGTCATAAACTTGAACAAGGGTGCCAAGCAACTAAACAAGTCCAGAAAACCAATGACAAACCATCTAAGTACAAGATCACATACGATGGCTTCCATACTTGCAATAATTTACAAAGTGCTACCCAGGTCATTTTTGAAGCTCCAAACCCTAAGGATAACTCGATCCTTATTAACTTTGAAACAAATACCCTTATGGAGAACCATAAGTTTGGTAATTGTTTCCAATCAATGAATGACACACATAAGAACGATTTTCCATCTTTAAGTTTAAAGCAGGAACAAGTTTTCTCATTGGATCATGATACTCCATGGGATTCAATTGTGGGACTCTCACAAGTTTCATCAGAACCTATGTTGATGATGTCATCTGGATTTAACTGTGAGAACCTGGTATTGTCACCATTGTTTTCATCTACATGTAGTACATATGACTATGAGTTTGACGATATTATCGAAAGTTATGACTGTGGTGACTTCATCTTTGAATTATACCGATAGCAAGTAACTTTTCATGAAATTATGTAATATCTCCAAAGTATAAATGGTAAGGGAAATGTAACTTTTTAATTTTTTCGAAGTATATTGTAGTTAATTTTAGTTAAATATGAATTTGAGTCCATCAATAAGGTATGATGCATTGTATACCCGTTTAAGATAGAAAGATAATGTATTAGAACTTTAGTTAAATAATTGAATAATGTAGTTACTTCGGTTTATATTTAAGGGATGATCCTCCTGATAAATAACCCTAAATTTCTCTACACCTTATGCGTGAGACAAGTCCACATTTTTTACTTTCCGTTTTGCTTTAGTTTTCGTAATTGTGTATGTCAAACGCACAACCTAAAGTATCGAAATCTCATTATGAGCTCCATTTTTAACATAGTTTAATTAGTTACGAAGCTCTGACATATAACACAAACATATAAAATAATAGTATTAATCATAATAAAATTTATAATGAAGACTGAACATAAGACATCATTGTCATGAATCAATTTAAATTATTTGGTCTAGCATATGATAGGTAGTGTTATCCTTTGAACATTCCCTTTTAAGTTTACTAGTTGCCATTAGAACTTGATGTTTTGAACTAAAAGTTGTTCTTATAAATTAGAAAAATACACGTTCACACAAAATTTACTTTAACTTGGTCAATTCCTCTTTTCGTGTCCATTATGGTCATGATACACCTGCCCAGTTCCGCAAGAACTCTAGGAATTGCAAGACATAATTCCAATCAAAGCGACCATATTTCCTCTTACTAGGTGATTCCATGAATTATTAAAAGCACCATGGCTAGCCTGATTTACACTTACAACTAATGATATTATGTCTATCCTCACATCAGTGTCACTTTTTGGGTACTCCCTCATAGTAACCCCCCCCCCCCCCCCCACACACACACTCACTTTTCCCCTAGATTATATTAGTTGTTTATCCAAGCTAACCTGAATCTTGGGATCTCATGTCAACTACATTATTTCATCTTTCTTGGGTTGTAATCCAACTCACCAAACTAACCCGTTATGAAGGTTGGTGGGTGTAATTAACAAATTCACTACTCTGCGTCATCTCTCCTATTCTCCAATCGAGAGTTGCTTCTTTGTTGTTTCACCTTAAAGGTAGAGATCACAAGTATCCCAAACGTTTCACTAGTATAAAGGTAACGATCAGCTTTATAATGTTTCACTAGTTCAAGATAGTAATCACTATCTATGTTTCATTAATCTCAAGAGGTAGTGATCACATCTCACACAATTCACCAAACAAGTTAATGGTGAGCCCCTCACAAACTTCTCACTAAAAATAATGGTACGTAGTGATCACCAAACTATAACAACATACGAGTGAATAAAACAGTAGTTGTAGAACTACACCTAATTATAAACCTAACAAGCACAATTTGACTAGAAGTGAGAAACTAATAATGATAAACGTAACTTTAAATAGATAAATTAGGCCCTTGATCGAACAGCTTCGGCGGTCGTTCCAACGGCTGAAAGAACGTCTAGTCCACTTTTTCTTGGCTTTTGAAAAACTTAAACGTTGTGTATCAACTCAAACGCTTACCATTGCGCTTCTCTTACGAATAAGCTTGCTCAAATGCACCTAAATCCATTTCAATACCTCAAGTAAAAAAACATTAATTTCCTGTTTTTTCATCATTTTTATACCATTTTATCAATACATTCTTAAATTGGCACCAATATTGGTAAACATGAAAAACATATAAACAACAAAGAAACAGATTTACATGTCAGGTGAAAATATATGCAAAGGAATCAAAATGGAGGCATAAAATCCTTACTCTAGTGGCCTAGTGGGTTACACAGCCGCCATGATGTTGCCCAAAGTTGATACATTATTTAAAATCTTAATTTGTTCTTATTAAAAGGTTCCAAAGATGTTTTTAAGGAGTGGATTCCATATGTTGTCAAAATAATCATGCACGTTTAATGCAGACAAATAATAACTCCACTTTTGGAATCGTTAACATGTGTGCTTACTCTTAATAGTTTATTGTAGGGGGGCTGCTGGCAGTTATTCAAAGAGCAAGGGTTTAGTTTTGAAATAATTTAAGATTCGGATTATTTGTTTATGAACATGTTAGATAAAGAAGTTGTAGTTTGTTCATTAAAAACTCATATAGATTCGACTCAGAAATGATGAGTACGAATTAAAGGTACCTTGCTGGTTTGAGTAATATTACAAAATTGAAAAAGTTGCTGATTAATTAAATAAGTTATCCTTAAATAAGTTATCCAACCAGCTAGGTGTCTATGCCTTGTATAATGATAGTTTTGACATTTTGTTAAGAATGTTTGTTCTTGCATGGAACAAATTCATTTATCAAAGTCTCGGAGCCAGAAACATTTTTCTATGGGTTTAGAATTTTCAATGCTTGATTTTTTTCCCAGTGTCATAGTTTTCCCGCCCGAATGAGTCGGGTCGTGTTGGGTTGATCATTCGGTTAGATACATAAAATGCAATATCACTATCATATAAAAAATATATCATTAACATTCAGTGAAATACAAAGTCATTAAATATAAAGATATTGTCTATTATAATTTTTTCTTATCAATCGTGACTTTGAAAAAGAACTCATTCTCAATATAACAAATACAAGCATCATTTATATACTCGTCACCCAAATGATTATGTAAATCCGACTTCACATGCTTCATTGAAGAAAAATAATTCTCAAACGATAGACCAATAGGTATTGGTTGTGGCGATGGTTGAAACCATCAGAATCTATGTCTATGATATCGGGATTAGATCATGAGGATATGTTATCATCAAGAATGTTTTCGTCTACATGTAGTACATATGGCCATGAGATCAGTGAAATCATTGAAGGCTATGACGTTGACGATATCATTGGAGGCTATGATTTTGGTGATTTTCTCTTTGAATAATGTTCTTGCTAGATAGTTTTTTCACGACAATATGTAACATCTTTGGTGTATGGATACATGGAAAATTATAATATTCGTTTATGAAATACATTAATAATTACGTTTGGTTAAACTTTATTAATTTATTTGATCTTTTACTAAAGAAAGGACCAAGGGTAGTACGGTGCAATTCCTTAGTCAATGGTCATATTATTCAAGCTGGTTTGTCAAAAGGCTAGTTTTTGTCTTTAGAAACTATTAATCATCTTTATTTTTGTATTAGTTTTCCTATTTAAAAATAGTTAATAATATATATTTGTTGTTTGCATTAGACATGTTGGGTTAATTTTAATTGAGAATTTGAGATTTAATAACTTAATGTAACATTTTTTTCTTTCTTTTTTTGAAATTTTTTACATATAAGAAAAAAAAATTACATTTTTTTCTTTCACACCATATCGACTTTTTATATAGATGTAATGTGAATTTACATTACATCGATCATTACACATGTTTAAGGTACTTTTTTATCTCTCATGCATTATTTTTTAGTCAGATTTAGTCCTGGACAAAAATTCTTTATCCATATAATTGATTGTGTGATCTATGTAGATTCTTAAAACTCTTACAACTAATCAAGTCTAAAATATCTTTCCTCTAACATGTTTATGATTCGCTAGTAAATATTGTACACGTGTGTTTTTGTTACACCTTGTTTCTACATCGAATAATACAGTGAGATTAAGAACATCTATATCAAAGTTCATTAAAAAAAAGCACACTGTTAAACAAAATATATATCAAACTCATTAAAAACTTATATCAAAGCTTATAAAAAAAGGCATTGCAAGTTTCGGATTCTGGTTACGATTATGTAATATATTATATTGCTAGGAGGTATTTGACTTTCTAGTACGAGTGCTTGCTTCCATACTGCTAACTATGAAGTATTTGATTGCATGGATCATGAGAACTTACGTGCTTCCATAAAGCCAACTTAGAAGTATTTGATTCTCAAGGCGTGAGGACTTACTTCCATCTAGCTAACTTGGGATAAATTGATTCTTGAATAGTTGAATGCTAGGGCTTTGGTTTTTATATACTAGTTAGATTTATACGTTTTTTAACAGAAAACGAGAATATATTCCACCAAAGAGACTAGCAAGAAGTTAGTACCAAGAAAGCAAACTTAAAGCAACGAGAAAACCCAAAGAAAATACACCAAATAATACTAACAGCACTGCCACCGAGAAAAACATAACGAGGGGACCCCTAACAAATCATGGAGGATGCATACAGGGATACATGAACAATGACTACGTGTATTGGGGGGTGGGATGGATCCGATGAACACCATCCTTTAACACCTCTTGGGTTTAGAACTCATTAGACTCTCTAGTAAAATTTATATGTATCAAAAGGAGTAGTAGTGTTTGAGTTTGTGTAAATTTGACTTAGATGCCAACACATTACACATCCATTAGGGAACATAATTCTCACTAATTGTTTTGAGAGAGTGAACATAGTGGTCTTTGAATTGAAAAGTTGGAATTTTTTCTAAATAAGTCATTTTAAGTCTAAGGGGCTGTTTGTTTACATTTGAATGGAACCATTCAGATGTAAACATCTGATTCATTCAGACTTCAGACTGTTTGGTTTCAAACAGAAAAACATCTGAATGGTTAAAATTAGGTATGAATCATTCAGACTTATTGTTGTTGCTGAATGGGAAAGAGGCTCATTCAGATCTGAATGAACTAAACAGCACATCTTCTACCTATTTGTTTAGCTTTTCTAATGTTTTGTGGTATATACTTTACGGCTATAAGGTATAAACACCAATAAGATAATTTAGTTATGAGCCTTGGGATATTTGGGAATAGATCAACGAGACTTGGTAGCTTAATAGAGTAATGCAAATAACCATGTTGTCTTTTATTACAAGTTCGATGGTAACTTGTACCACAATGCATTATACATATTGCGAATGTTTTGAATTTTTGATAACTCTTAGCTTCGATATAATATTTTTAAAATTTTGAGAGCATATGCGGTAAATCATAAAAATGATTTGATAAATATTATAAAAGAAAGAGTCTATAAAATAGAGGTATTACAAATCTCAGTATATGTATATTGATGGTTACACTACAAAGCCCAATCTATGTCATATTCGTTTTTTAGTCGTTGGTCATGCCTTTATGATATAATTCCCTGTCCGATAAGAAATCGTTGAATTTCAATATATGATAAATATTAAAAACAGTTTGATTCAAACAAACACATATAATTTGTTTGGTATTGGCCAATGACTCCGTGTAATAGTGTAAAGATTTGAAACCAAGACCATTTTATATAATGTTTGTCTCTTGTTTTCAAGGTTTTAGATTTTAAAATGACTACTTGACTAGAATTCAGATTTCAACACGGTCACTGACCTAAGAGTGAAATCAATCAAAATTCAAGACTAAAGACTAAAGAGGGATGGGTTTGAAAACAAATTTTGGGACCATAGAAAATCTAACAAATGGGAAAAAGATTATTGATTGGGACCATTTGTCTCCATTATTATTATTTACCCTTTTTTTCTCTTATATAAGGCAAATTGGATTATAAGACCGTTTGAATAGTTCGGTAAAAATTAGATTATGCATTTTACTTGAATGGGTTTGGATAGTTTGGTAAAAATTATTGATAAAAGTTGTGTAGTGCGATTGGTTTTATAAAACTGTTTTGCTCTTGCATTTAAGGCTGGTGTTAGTTATTTGAGTTGAAACGGATTAAATCATTAAAGCGTTAAATGAATTAAATCGAAACAGATCAAAATCGAACTAAATTACAAACTTGGTTTACATTTTGTTTTTAACCAAAACTATAATACAGTTTTCGGCTTCACAAAATTTAAGCTTAAAACCAAAAATCAGAATAATTCTTATAAACTAGATAATAAATAATTAGTATTTAAGTTTTATCATTTAAATCAATCTTATGTGACCCAACAAAATCAAACGATAAATAATGATAAAAAGAAAAAGAAACATTTGAAAAGGCGATTCAGATTAATTTATTATGTGAAACTAAAATCAAATTGAAATTCAGTTTTTGATTTGGTTTTAAACTACTTGAATTTAAATTGATTCGATTATCTGTTTTAACCAATAAAATCTTTAAACTGAAATATAAACATATACTTTTAGAAAAACATGATAATTTGGTCATCTCTAAGTAGTGAGACTTTATTCGTTAATAATCGATAAAACAAACAGAGTAAAGAATGGAGTCCTTTGAAGTCCTTGTCCTCAAAAAGTGTTCCTAGAAATATGCTAAAGTTTCACATTGTGTGAAAAACTGAAAATAGTCAAATACATATGTGAAAACGCCTCTTTTTCCACCACGTGTGGCCCGCAAAACTACTATCTTTTTTTTTCGATTTGTAAGAAATAGAAAACCAATGTTTATGCTAATTGATTTTTTTATAACCGATGAATAAAGTCCGAGTATTCGAGGTAACTTGTACGTTTACAATCACAGACAAAAAGACAACATGTATGTTTACAATCACAGACAACGTTGCGTAACCCAAGCATACCATCTACTGTCCAGGGGAAACCTGTTGCTCGAAAGTCTGCGGTAAACCCGGTTGTGACTGATTCGAACTTTAGCCATTGCAGTCTCCAACCCAAGTTTTTACTTTCATTCCAGTGCCAGACTGTCAGTTGAGTTATAACTCATTGGTGTCTATTCTAATTGAGATCTGGATGAAAAAAAAAACTCAAAAATATACTATGTAGGCTAAATACGATGTATTACTTTCTTGAAATTTGTATAATATTAAGTATGCTTTCTTATTTGATTCATTTGAATTTTATATTGGAAGATGCGGATCTCGTTTAATAGAATCAGTTCAATACATTCTTTTGTTGTATCTATGGGTGTTATGTTGGGTTTGTATAGATTTAAGTATGCTATATCTATTATATTTTCCTTTCGACTCTTCCAAATAATGAAAAGTTTGGATGAAAGAAACCAATGTCTTCATGATATTATAAATTATTTTAACAAATGAGCCGAGAAATGGAGTATAACCTAAGCTCAATAAAAGACAGGACTGTCTTCGAGATTTTAAATACATCGGCCGAACCAAAATAAAAAAGCCCGTAGGCTATAATGAATTTTTTTTATTCGCTGCCGTACATGGATAAAACTTTCATCGACCGATTATTATAAGCAGAAAATATTCTAAGTATGTAATTATATCATAAACTATTACAAATAACCTTATTTTTAACACCAAAAAACATATATGTTATATGTATATAAAAAGTTTGTGCCCCCGCCCTATGGTGCAACTCGCACACCCTACAAGTCTCCCCTGATAAAAGGTAATAAACACATCATAATATCCTTCAGTTGATAATTTCAAAATATAACTTAACTATAGATTCATATATATGTAACTTCAACGAGGATGGATGTCACACCTCTAAATTCCGACATCCAATTTATTGGGATTACAGCTTACACTTTACACAGTTGTTTGATAGCCTTTTAATGACCATTAAAATGCTACATCATGAACCATTAAGAAATAGCATGGTCATTAAAAGACTACCAATCATAACAAAAGACTTTGCAAATAACGTTTTTACTGTGCATAAACTGTTATAGATTTTAAACTTTACAAATAACTTATAAATTATTTTTTAAAAAAATAACTCAATCCACTATGATGGGATGTCTCATGCTTTTTTTTTATACCCGAAGATTCCTTATGACTCACCTGAAACACGTACCCATCGCCTAATTATACTTTAAAGCTTTAAAAATATATACTTCATGTATCAAACAACATACATGAAGTATACATGAGTACGATGTATCAAACAACATACATGCCTTTCACAACAGTTTATAAAGTTGTTTTATGTAGCAATTAGCAACTTAATCTATCACACACAACATAGCAAAAACAAAAAACATATTCATTCATTTTTAGGAAACTTAGAGGGTGTTTGGCTGAGCTTATTTTGTTTTTTTGCTTTTTGGAGGGGTAAAATGTCCAAAATGCCTATTCAAAAAGCAAAAAAGCTTCAATTTTGTGCTTTTAGGTGTTTTTGGAGAGCCATTTTGGACATTTTCTTCCTCCAAAAAGCAAAAAGCAAAAAGCAAAAAGAATAAGCTCACCCAAAAACCCCCTTAATTTAATTACATCTAGATGATTTTTCAATGATGTCGCAGCCCTTAATGTCAATTATGGATCATGAATGCCATCAAATTAATACATAGTCGTTCAAAAGAATAAAACAAAAATAACATATAACTCATCTATAACACGTCTCATGCATATCATTATAGCCTCACACTTATAAAATCACATTCATGGTAACTTAGCAATGCAAGACTCAAATTACCACTTTAACCAGCCCTCAAATTAACTATATTAAACACCATAATACGGGTTAGTTTTCTTTCTAAAACTCGTTCATTAGTATCATAATTACCTAGCAGCTCCGTACCCTCATAAAATCATCATGCTTAGTTATATTTTGATTATGTTTGGATGTCTTTTAAATAGTTGTAGGACTGTTGTTAGTCATAGTACGTAGTCAATGGTAAAATCTTCAATTAGGGTTTAAATTTGTCCAAGAGATGTGAAATGTCATTCTAATTGAACTGTATGAATGAATCATCCTTTGATTGTTTCGTCGGTGATGAACTGATTCACCCAGGGGATTCTCACTTTGGTTAATCGTCTTCATCGAGACTTATTATGGCTTTATTGAGTTTCCTAGAATGTTTTAATTTTACCAGAAAAAGACTAAATGGCCCCTCATGTTAGGGGCATGTTGATGGAGTCAAACGGTTGGTTGCATTGTGTAATTGGGGGCTGTCTGATTGCAACGAGAATGAAAGATCATGAAGTGAAAAAAGTAAAATTGTTGTTGAACTGAAAACGCTTTTTTTTTGGCAAATCACGATAATGAAAACAACAATTTGTTCAGAATACTTTATGAATACCCCTATTTACTCATATTTCGGTTTTATTGAATACCCCTATTTACATTATTAATCTTTTGTTTGGTTTAATACTTTTAGTAAACGTCCAACTTGTTTGCCAATGGACTGTTTTGCCCCTCAACTCTAAGCATTTATAAAAGCACCAAATGGTTACTATGGTCATTTTTTTTCTTTTGCATTCGTCATATATGATTAAATCAGCACACGTCACTTCAATTTCTTTAAGAATTTCTTTGCAACTTGCTTGTTTAAAGAACGCTTTTTATTAAATTTTTGTTATGAAAATATGCATTACCTTACATTACCTTTTCCTATATTATTGATGGGTGTGCTAACTTGCAATTAGATCTCACAAAACCAAATATAGTATGGAGTCTTCCTCTTGGCCGGAAAGTTCACCAACCAATACTAGGATCAAAGCCATTCAAGAACTTACAAAATGTGAGATAATAACCAATAAGCTCCGTGAAATGCAGGGTTTGCCAAAAATAACAGAATCTGACCTCAAGTCAGATAACGGTGTGGTAGTACAAATCTTGGGGATGTTTGAGAACACCCTTTCGATCTTGAGCTCCCCCAAGCTTAATGAGACTTGTAATAATTCAACTAAAGATGTGAAATCTTCAAGCAGCGGGAACCCTCATAACTCAACAGATTCCGGTGAAAGCATTAACACTATATCACCCATAAAAACCAAAAGAGGATGTTACAAAAGAAGGTACGTTTTATTATACATAGTATTTTATCTAACTTAAATTTGTAATAATAATGTATATATGATGCCTGATTGATATTATTATATCTAAGTTGTATTATATATGAAATTGTTTCCCATATCTTATCTTTATTAGATCATACAAATAGCAATCATACACATATATGCAAGTGACACCCCCCCCCCCTCTTTTATCCCATCCCCACTGCCCAAACACACCAATTCAATATAACAAAATTAATGACTTTTTGTGTGTGTATTCAGGAAAAATGTTTCAACGACTATAGAAATTACTTCGAATTTATTTGATGACGGGTATGCTTGGAGAAAGTACGGTCAAAAAACGATTCTGAACTCGAAACACCAGAGGTAATATTTGTGGAATCAAATTGAATACTTTAGCAAATACTATTTTAAAGTTATACTATTATAACTTTTGTTTTGCTATATTATCCAGGAACTATTATAGGTGCAGCCACAAATTTGAACAAGGGTGTCAAGCAACTAAACAGGTTCAAAAGATTGATGACGAGCCATCAAAGTATAGGATAACATTAAGCGGATTGCATACATGCAATAATTTACTAAGAGCTCCTCATATAATTGTGGAGGATTCAAGCCCTAAGGATAATTCGGTCTTTATTAATTTTGAAACAAATAGATTTACGGAGAACCATAAAGTTGGCACTCGTTTCCAATCGGTGAAACATACATCTAAGGAGAGTGTTCCTTCTTTAAAACCTTTGAAACACGAACAAGTTTCTTCAGTTGAACATCATACCCCATGGGATCCCATCGAGGGACTCTCACATGTTTCATTTGAACCTATGTCTTTGATGTCACTTGGATTCGATTATGAGGATATGGTATTGCCAGGGATGTCTTCCTCTACATGTAGTACACATGACTATAAGATCGAAAGCTTTGACTACGGTGATTTGCTCTTTGATATGTGCTAGTTACTTTTTACGGCATCATGTAATATTTTCAACTTATTGATAGCTCGAAAATGTAATCTTTATTTATGAATAATTTGGTTAAGCTAAGTCTGCGAGTTATGATCCGATGTTCTATGTATATTTAAGTTTTAGTTAACAATTTTAATAATGGAGTTAATTTGGGTTCTATTTTTAATTTTTCTTTACCTTATTTAGCCATTTCTCTAAAATAAATACAAGGATAGCAATGTCCGTTTCGTGTAGTCATTTGTCGAAGACTCCAAGGCTAATCCCATTAATCTTTACGATATGTTCTTTGTGGCATAGGTTCTCATGACTAGATTATACGACGTTTCTTTTGTCTTTCTTTCCATGCTCATGTTGATGCTGACTAGATTGGTTGTTTAGATGATCGTCACTTCACCATAGACTATGTTTCTTGGTCCTAATCTCAAAGGTTAATTTTCAACAAAATAACATACAATTGATCGATCTAGCATCGAGGCTTAGTAAGATGTATTGGCTCTATGAATGTTTAGCTTTTCTAGGTTATATATGTTTGTTATTCAAGAATTGGACTTATCTATTCCAAATTCACTTGTTCTGTAGTGTGACAATATTGGTGTCACCTACCTTACCAATCTGGTGTTTCATCAACATACAAAAAAACCTTGAAAATTATTTACATTTTGTTCGAGTTATGGTTTTGTCACATACTCGTACGAGTTCATTATCTACCTACACATGTTGATGTTTTGACATAGAGGTTATTAGTCCACTCGGTTCTTTACTCTTTGTTTCAAGTTTCACGTTGCTTTGAATGTTTTGCCAGAAGCTCACCACTACGTAGTTGTTCCAACAGTCATGATATTATTTCAGTTATTCCGTATGTTAATTAGTTGTATATATTCGTTGTTACTTGTTACTTGTAATCGACACTATATGTTTTAATGTCCTCTCTATAACAAGACACTTAAAAATTTTACAAATGAAAATAGAAAGCCATGTTTGCTAAGCATCTTCTTTTGGTTTTAATGTTAGCTCGGTTCATATTCAATTATATTTTGATTTAATATTATTCCATTGATCGTGGTCCTTAATACCAAATTAGGTTCATTATTATTATCCTTTTTTGGGAAGACACTTTCTCTTAATCTCAACTTGCCATTTAAAAATAGAACGCCAACTGTCTTTGTGTGTGTATTGTTGCAACTTGCAACTCTTTCACAAAAAGAAAAAAAAACAATATTAAAATTATATTATAGTTGATAACTCCAAAAGATATTCTAAAAATACTAATTGTATTTTTAAAATCAACACGTTTCCATTTTCTTAATTTGCTTTTAATACATTTGGGTATCTTGCCTCCGAAACTGTTGTGTTTTTGAAAATAGCTCAACGGGTCGTGAACATTAACTCATTAATGACGAAAAACCTTAAATTTGTTTTCAGTAGAATCGGTTTTGTAATTTAAAAAAGGATTGTGACACAACTTTACTTATTTTAATTGAATCATTGTTAAGTGTATTAGTGAGAATATATAATATGGTGATAAATTAGCTCGTACCCTTATTTATCTCAGGTTCTTATAATTTTATACTTTAATGCTTTATTCAATAATTATTTATTTTCTTGAATAATATAATTAACCAACATGTTACATTTTATCTTTGTAAGAACATACCCAGAAAACATATTCTATTAAATTATTATTCAAGCTTTAATCACTAAACTACATTTTCATGTATATTTATAAAGCTGTGTGCACATTTTTAAAGTATGTCTTTTTATAGTGAGTGAAGTATAGGTTATCAATAAAGTATGATAGCCGCCTATTTTAAAACTATTTTAACTTTATACTTATACTTATTTTAATAGTAACATTTTTATACCTATAGTCCTAATCATGTCATGTAATTTACTATTTTTAAGATCTGTTTTTTAAATATTAGGTAGCAACCAAAAATTTTTTGGATTAAAAAGATTTATTTGAACCTATTTCTAGTTTTCTTTTATTAGATTGTTTTGATTCTTAAAAAAATATTATCAAACATGTTCTATCGTATATATTTTTAGTTTATGGTGGAATGTAGTACCTGTAATCGTTCAAATTTCACATTGGTATTAGCAAATGGTACCGGGTATCAGGTTGAACCGGTACAGAAATGGGTACCGTTGATACCAACTATTAGATGTTTCAGAATCGATACATTACTAGTACGACATAGTTCATTACCGATACCAAACTGAACATTTTTTATACTTGTACCAAATTTTTAAAAGTCAGAAAGTTCATGATCAGTATCGTATATACCGCGCTCATTCCTATTTCACATTATGTGAAAAGGCTTTTTTTTTCACCTCTTGACACCAACAAACGCGACCCGTAAAGCACTACCTCTTTCTCTTTAATAAATTTTAGGAAACAAAAAAATATTTTCGTTATTTTAAATGATAACCAGATAAAAAAGTATATTAAAAAAAGATGATGATGCAGACGAAGTATTTCTGTGTTTTTTTAATTTCAAAATTGTATAGATATTATTAAAGATAAATTTACTTTAAGGAATTAGGTTTCAAACTATTTATTTTAATACATAATTCATATTAATCAATAATCATGCAAATTCAAATATTATGTTATTTTTGTGTTAATTGAATAACATAACAGTCGATAGCTTAGTCTAATTGTAAATGTGTGACCTTCAACTAAAAAAAGTATAAAATAAAAGAAACCAATGTTTGAATTTTATTTATTTTGAAAAACATTAGCTCAATGAATAAAAACTTACTCGCTATTTAGCGCAAAATTTCTTAACTATAACCTTCTACTTAAAAAGAATAATTACTAAATAATAACCAAGTTTTATATTTATAATTGTATTTAGTTTATTTAACTTTAATATTTGATTAGTGGATTTCAAGATGTTAGGCGTAGCCTAACTCACTTAGGCCCAAGTGATTATCAAATGGGCTACGGGCACGAGGCTTACAAACTTGGGCCTAAATAATTTTCTTAGGTGAGATTTAAGGGCGTTGAAACTTGAAGCTGCTCGTCGCTTAAACTCGTTCGCCGCTCGCTTGAAAATTGTTTATTTTCTTGCTCGATTGTTAATGAGCTGCTTTGCTCAGTTCGGTTTGTAAACGAGCCAAGCAATGAACAAAGGTCTGCTCGGTTCGGTTCGACTCGAATATTCTTTATTTATTTTGGTATATAATTGTATATGAACACATATTATATAGACAACACACATAAATAATATACGTATACAATTTTTTAAACCCTTTTAAATTTTTTCATATTCCGTTAGTTTTATAGTTTCATTAGTTCAATTTAAATTTTCAAAATACTAAAAATTTATTTACATATTAATTATATATCACATAAAACTTTTTTTCTCCTAAAAATTTACAACATATTACATGTTTTTCTAAAGACTACTAATTTGTTTACAAAATATATATTATTTACAACCTTCAAACTTGTTTCTTATTAAATTTTTTAGAGTAAAAAAGAATTAAATAATGCTCGAAAATCGCTCGATGTTCAATCGGAAAATGGTCTGACTGGAAATCCAGTTGAAGATGGAAACCTCTTCAACTGGGTAAACATAGTTGTTGGTAATCTCACGATGTCACTCTCCTGTCATCGGTTATCTCTTGATTAAATCCATCGGTAACCCATCATAAACTCATTATGCACTCAATGTATTCCTAAAAATTATCACTGATGGATTACCAACGAACCCTATTCACCAGGGTATTTCCAACGTATACGTTCACCAGTGAAAATGGTCTCTTTTATACATGGATGTTGTGATGGATTTTATAACTAATGATCAAAGACAATATATAAGATTTGCACAATATGTAACAAAATGAACCAAATGATGCTTACAAGTTCATTTTTGTTAAAAGACTCCACTTACTAGTACTTTAGTAGCATTTAACAACATTAACAAAATCAAGCATATAAAGACCCGAAACTAACATCACCGAAGCGATAAAGAACACCACGGGGCTTAACAACCAAAACAACAACGGGAGCGTGATGCAAAGCATCCTGTTCCCAAAAACCGCTAGAATAAACCCTCTTTCCAAAATATCCCTAGTGTATTTACGTGACGAGGCAGGTGACCACGCTGGTGCTGGTGATGGTGATGATACATCTTCGGCATCGGGTTCAGCTCCCAAACCATAAATCAAGTAGTTTGCATCAATCAAAGTTGCAATGGCCATAGAGCTACATAGGAAGCTAGTTAACAAGAAGAGAAAGGTTGAGCCATATTTTAGGAAAAGGATTTTAGTGGTGTGTAACCCAAAGAATGGGTTGGTGAATAGATCTTTTCCACTATATGTGTTGTTTATCAAAGCAGCCAATGCAACTGTTATAATTGATGTGACCATAGCTGCTAGTATAGAGCTCATCAATGTGTTTCTCAAACTTTGGACTGCTAAGTTACCTTTGTTATCATCTCCCTGATCAAGAAACACATAAAAAAGTCATGACTAGTTAGGGTTTTGATTAGGATCGTAAATGAATTGAGCGGACATGAATGGATTGAGAGTTTGAGACTTGCTTAAGTTCGTTCATTAACTTTATTCAACAAATGTACATATTTTCTTGTTCGTGTTCGTTCTTTCAGAAAGTGAGTAAGTTCACGTTTGCTTATATTGTAAGCGAAGAAATGAAGACCAACAAGAACAAACATACATAAACGGGTAGTAACTAAAAAAAGTTAACAAATATATCCAAATTAAATTTTAAATATCATCAATAAAAACTTTGAAGTATGCAACTAAATAGACCGGATAGGGTTATGGTTATAAAATAGGTTGGACTCATCTTTGAATAAATATAAATGAATTAATATGTAGTTAAAAGGACATAAACTAATATAAATGAACAAACATAAACGAACGTTGAAGAATTCAAATGAAATAACATATCATATGTTCATAAACTTTTACTTTATTTATTTATTTATTTTTTATCATGACAGTTCGTTTATTATTCAAGGTGAACGATTCAACCAAACGTTAAGTTTGTTTACGGAACTATTTTTCAATATCATCTTATTCAACTTCAACTTTTTGTTTGTTTGTTTTTTGTTGTTGTTGATTTAACAAAACTCATATAGTCATATGGCCATATTCAAGTCTAAAATCTTCTTGATTTTAACAAATAAATACAAAATTATTAAAAACACTCTCAAAATTACGGTTTCAAGCCACAAAGCGTAATTAACCGATACCTGTTTCATGCCTTTTAGCCAATGTTTTCGCTTGATTGATTCAACGCCGATGGTGATGCAAGATGGCTTTGTCTTAAATTGTACCAAAGATAAGCATGGTAACCAAATGTAACAAAGAAGCTAAAAGGGACCAAAATGGTGTCCATATAATGAAGAAGTGTCATCTTCTCCATTTGATATTCAACAAAAAGATTGATGGAATTGAACTGATTTTATGATTGCACTTCCCCAATTTATGGAAAATGAATTGGATTCACAATATTATCTTTTTAAAGTTAGTGGAGATATTGTCATCAAAAGTAAGAAAAAAGGAAAGACTTATTTCAGTAAAATACTTCTTTCATCCTTTTATGTATTATTATTATTTTTTTAAACGACGATGACCATTCAAGATGTTTTTTTCGGTAATTATGATCTATTGATACGTATCACATGTCTACACACGACATTAACGTTTACCAAAAGTTACAAACAAATTTTTCACTTTGTTTCTCCTTAAAAACACGTTTAATGCGACATTTACCGGATATTACGAATGACATATATATTTTTTTGTCTTTTTAAAAAAAAAAAATCTATTGTTTATTATATATAATAATTGATGAAACACATTTTTATAGTTGTCTATCTTTTATACATGCTTATACATGTGACAATTTAAAAACATGTGTAAAGCAATTACATGTATATTTGAAACAAGATAGGTTAAATGTCATGAAATCATTACAATTACAATATCATTATTGTTACTTATGTATTGTGAAACTTTCTTTATTTTGGATATTATTATTATTATTATTATATAACTAATCTTGTGATTACCAACGTTAGTTTAGTTACTAACATAAAATAATTAACTAATAAGCTCTTATATATAAGTCGTACTTCCCATTAAAATTCGTCACACGACGAACTTGAGCCTCTAAACACTCACGAGTTGATAACACATAACTAAAATTCGATAGAAACGGAGCTTGAGTTTGAACTTTCTTGCACTATAGAAGTCCAAACTTGAAATCCGAACTCAAACTTAATTGGGTTTAAACACATCTCGACTCATTACGTGCTATTTTCGTGTATTAATTTATGTATTTTTTTTTTCATTTATGCTCCTTGATATTATAATTAAAACACATATAATATAGATTGTTTTAGTAGTGCTCTTGCTTTTGTAACATTAGGTGCATGGCCTAATGGCCAAAGAGATGGATATTGGGACATGATTCATACTAGCTTTTCTTTAGTAGGATTCCCACTCATTTAGGTATCCTTACCAAATGGAATATATTATAAAACATGTTGAATCAGTTCTTAAAACTCGAATTTTCCTATATTTGCACAACAGATACATTATTTCAATTAAATTAGTTTTTCATTCTAATTTCTATGACGTAATTTGTCACAAAAAATAATCATTTGTTACTAACTTACTATGCTGTCTATGCATCCACTACAAAATCTACCACTTTTAGGCCCAACTTCATTAATCAGGCCCAAATTCTTTTGGTTTTTGTCCAACTCCTTTTATTCATCCAAATTTTAAGCCTAAATATCAAAACCAAAATGAACATAAACCAAAAACACGAAAAAAAAACCCCGAACCGAACCTAAACCAAAACCAAAATCAAAACCAAAACTGAATCATAACCAAAAACCAAAAATCTATCTTCAAGCCCAAAGACCAAAACTTAACCTAAACCAAATATCAAAACCACATTCATTATTTTCACCCAACTCTTTTTACTCGGCTCAAAATTTTCAAACTCAACAACTAAAACCAAATTATAACCAAAAACCGAAAAATCTTAAACTAAACGGTTTCCAAAAACCATTTCCGTTTCCGCAACCCGACTTCGTATCGGAACTCGGAAGTCCGAAACCGAGCTCTAGAGTATTCGTTACACACAAACACGTCGTCTATATTCACACACACAGAGAAATGAGAGACTACAATGGCGATCGATTATTACTGTACCTAGGTTTTATATTATTATTATTATTATTATTATTCAGCTTCTCAATTGCACCGATCAAAGCTTCGATTCACGAGTACCACCGCGAGTTATTCACGCCGCAGTTGAACGCCTACCTCTTTCACGGCGGAAGCGAAGGCTTATTCGCATCTAAACGTCACGAAGATCATGATCTCAACAACACCGATATTAAACCTCTCGCCGGCAAATCCTTCATTAGGTTTTTTTACACTTATTATTATTATTATTAGCATTATTATTAGCATTATTGTTATTATTAGCATTATTATTATTATTATTAGCATTATTATCATTATTATTATTATTATTATTATTATTGTTATTAAGGTGACGGAAATTGAAGGTTGACTGAGTGATTGAATATGTGAGAAGAGTGTATTGAATTGATAGGGATGTTATTAATGATTTTTAGGCCTATAAATGAACCGAATGGACATGAGTGAGGCGTGTTCGTGAATCGTGATCGTTCTTTTTTGTTCTTTTGAAAGCTAAACGAACAGTTCATGAACGAATAAACTTAAACCGACATAATTGAACAAATATTTGACCAAACATAAACAGCATAAGTTAAAATAACGGAAGTTGAATGGTTAGGTGACTAACGTAAGTTAGGGATGTTATTAATCACTTTTAAGATAACGGCTAACGGAATTTGAATGGATAAGTGAGCAACTGAATCTGTGAGAACACTGAATCACTGTATTGAATTGATAAGGATCTTATTAATCACTTTTAGGCCTGTAAACAAACCGAATGAACGTTCGTGTTTGTTTTTGAAAAACATAAACGAACAGTTCACGAACACAGACGCACATGAAGAAATAAACTTAAAAGGACATAATTGAACAAACGTAAACAAACAAACATAAAAGGACGTTCACCAACACTATTGAACAAAAAAACACGTGTTCATGTCCGTTCGTGTAATTAAATGAACAAAAGAATTTGCTCGTGTTCGTTCGTTTATTGGATAAACGTATATAAACAAACGTCTCACCTAACAGTTCATGAACGTTCGGTTCGTTTACAAGTCTGAGTTCATTTTCTTTATTGTATAGTTCATTTAGCTTCTTGAGGTAGCCTGAAATATATGTTATTTAACTGTGGAGAATCTTTTTATAAATGAGTTATATGGACTTCTTATATTAATGTTTTAATCATTAATGTATATTATACACTTTATACTCTTGACTTCTTACTGTAACAGTGCTTGTTTTAACTAGTTTTCTATAATTGATCTCTTAATGCCCTGACCAGAGACCGAATCAAGTCAAGTCAGGCTGAGCTGCACACATTTTTTTGTTTTGTTTATTAATAGAAAATGATTAATGCATTGGCTATGATTAAAATAACAATATGAATATTGACTAGTAAATACAATAATAGTCAAAATCTTAGAATAAAACTATTAGGAGGTTTTAGACATTATAAGTAGACTTTCAAGTTGTATCATAACTCCAATAAAATGTTTCTAAATATATCAGTCAGACTTAAATCTGATTCAGTCTTATATTCCCTTCTTTTGCATTTGTTCACTGTGCTGAAATATGTATTCCTATACTAAAATCTGCTGATATTTAAATTGAGTAGAAGATTTAAAAGCTTTTATCTTGGCATTTCAGATTTGAAAGTGTAACCTTCAAAAGGACAGCTGAATCAGCCAAAATTCAAAATGAGATGCAGAGTAGAACCGGATTAGTTGAAGCAATTATATTCGAGGTAAAAGATACCGAACGAATCGGTGGCAATTTTCTGAAAAACAATTCCAATGTGTTATGTTGCAACCCAAGGCTTTCAGCAGACAGATCCTGCACAGTAGGCGAAGTTATTATCCAAAAAGACGGAAATAACCCTGAATGGCCGAAACGCATTCAAACCTTCTTTGAAGGAAATAATCAAGAAGTTAAAATGACTCCTCAATCGGTTGAGATAGATAAAACCGGTATGTATTATCTTTATTTTATGTATTGTGATCCACAACTCAAAGGTACAACAATAACCGGAAAAACCGTTTGGCGAAATCCCGACGGGTATTTACCCGGGAAAATGGTTCCGTTGATGACGTTTTATGGGTTCATGTCGTTAGCTTATCTTATTCTCGGGCTTGGTTGGTTTTTAAGATTTGTGCAATTTTGGAAAGATATAATGCAATTGCATTATCATATCTCGGCTGTAATGGCTCTTTGGATGTGTGAAATGGCGTTTTGGTACTTTGATTATTCAAATCTTAGTGTGACCGGCAGTCGGCCCGTGGGTATTACTTTATGGGCGGTTACAATTAGTGCTGTTAAAAAGACGCTTTCTCGGTTATTGTTGTTGGTGGTGGCAATGGGATACGGTGTGGTGAGGCCCACGCTAGGTGGTGTGACCTCGAAAGTGTTGATACTCGGTTTCGCTTATTTTGTTGCTTCTGAGTCGCTTGAGGTTGTTGAACATTTGGGGAATATTAATGATTTTTCTGGAAGGACAAAATTGTACTTTGTGTTGCCGGTTGCGTTTTTGGATGCTTGGTTTATTTTGTGGATATTTTCGTCTTTATCCAAGACGCTGGAGAAGCTTCAGGTAATGTTTTCTTCCTAATGAATTCGTTTTAAAAAAATAATCTTTTTTTTTGTATGGTTCGAAACCTTGTTGGGTTGACCCGCTGTAGGCGAATCGAAGTGAACTGTGCAGTGGGAAGTTCGTTTACAAATCCACAAACAAACATCTACACGTGTCTTAATCGTTCATTTATGTTTTTGTGAACGTTCACTTATGTTTATTCATTTAAATTCGTTAATATATTCATTTAAATGTTTTACCCATTACTATTTTTAGTTTTAAAAATGTTTTTTGGCCAAACACGTTCACATTTACTTTTTAATTGGTTTTTGTTAAGTTATATTCTTTTTTCTATGTTAAGTTATGCTTATTCCTTTACATTCTTGAACCGTTCTCTTATACTGTTAACGAAAGAACATAAACTAACAGGGCCATACACATCTTTTAAACAAACGAACATGACCAAGAAAACCGCATTCGTTTAATTGCCCGTGTTTGATTGTTCGGATAAAGTTAAACGAATGAACATGAAAATGCTTCCTTCGTGCTCGTTCGGTTCTTTTACAGGCCTACCTGAAACACTTTATGTTTTTTTTTTAAATTTAGATATAAGTGATATATGGTTAGTTTATTCAGTTACAGTTGGATATTGTTTTATATAATGTGATTTAGGAGGCCGTATGCATAAAAAAACACTTCTATTATTTCAGTAATAATGTGACTTTATGTTCAATCTCTTACATAATTGGCATTTAAAATCCGTGTGTTAAATATGATATTTATTATTAGATGAGGAGAAGCATTGCAAAACTGGAGGTTTATAGAAAGTTCACAAACGCACTTGCTCTTTTTGTGCTTATTTCTATTGCTTGGATTGGTTATGAGGTATGAGGTACCATTTATGTCTTTTTAAGATATAATTGTTTATTTATTATTTCTTCTAATTGTTATTTTTTAATTCAACAATGAATGTTACAGTTATACTTTAATGCAACCGACCCAATAAGCGAGCTATGGCGTATTTCCTGGATTATCCCTGCTGTCTGGTCACTGCTTGCTTTCTTTCTTTTGGTAGTTATATGCGTTCTTTGGGCTCCTTCCCGCAATCCCACTAGGTAATCTTTTTATTTGTTGATAATTAAAATTTTGTACAAAAAGCAGCTTGGGCTAACCCAAACCGTACAAAATTTATCTGTTTTGAACTGACCCCTTTATCCAACCCATTCTATATTCCCATTTTGCCCCCTCTATTTCTTATTTATGTTTCCTTTTAGATTGTATAAAACTCTTTCTTTCGTAATTGCTGAAGGGTATTTTCTGCAATTTTCATTTTGACAACTTTTTACCGTCATTTTGTTTTCCCATTGTCATAATAACACAAAACAAGTCATGTTGATATGGGTTCACAAGATTCTTTAACTTCATTCTTGGAGGGTATTCTATTAAATTTACTAGACAAAATAGAAAGTGGCTGGTTTTGCCCATTTACTTGTATCCTTGGTTGATTCATGTTATGCTTCATTCAAAAGTCAGAACAAGTCAAATGGTTTGAAAGCCGCAAAAAATACAGTTTTTAAAGGGAAAAGACTTTGTTATTGTAATAAGTATAGTTTTTTTTAATCATATTTAATGTTTTATTCATCTATAAAACATGGACAGAAGCAGTGTTTTCAAGTAGGGTTGTAAACGAACCGAGCCTTAGCTCGTCTAGGCTTGAGCTTGGCTTGTTTCAAGCTCTTTTTTCAAAGCTTGAGCTCGGCTGGTGCGTAGTTTTCAAAGCTGGAGCTTAGCTTGTCTGTATATATAAATTTATAAGTTTTAATATATTTTAATTATAATTTATATAAATAATATATGTGTGAACCCTCGGGTGGGCAAAAGTAAAATTGCACTAATTTTGACGTTATTTTACTAATTTTGTGAAAATAACGTTAAAAGTGATGGAAGGTTAATCAGGCATCATGTGGTGGCGTTGATAGCCGAAAGACAAGGGTACATGCACCAATCAGCCGGCGTCCCGATGATTGAGTGCTATGTGCCTTATGTAATATGTCCAAGGCTTGATGCAAAACTACTATCGAGCCGGGGGTCTCACCGGAAGCAGCCTCTCTATCCCCATGGGGTAGAGGTAAGGCTGTCTACATCTTACCCTCCTCAGACCCTACCATAGCTTTGCTATTGGTGGGATATACTGAGTACGATGATGATGATGATAAATAATATAGCATATTATTTAGTTTTTTTTATCATATTTTTATATATAATATTAGCTTTCATAAATATATATATTTTAGATAAAATATATGTAAAAATCGGGCTCGTTTAGGCTTGCTAGCCAGCTCAAACTTGATAAGTGAAGCTCAGTATTGGGCTCGTTTTTTTAAACAAGTTTTTGTTTTTATGCTCAAGCTTGTTTAATCTCGGCTCAATTTGAGCTTTTAGCGAGCCGATATCAAGTAGTTTATACCCATTTTCCTACTCGGGTTTACAATAGTGTTTAGTTTTGTAGAGTTTTAAGGAATAACATGTTTGTCGTGTGGATTCTAGATACGCGTATGCAGGGGATACAGGAGATGACTATGACGAGGAGGCGATATCACTTACAACAGGAGTGAAAGTGGACGGCGGTGAAGCTGGAACCACAGTGATGGAAAGGAAGGAAAAGAAAGGGTTGGGGTCAACTGATCATCTTATCGGGCTAACTGAGGTTCTTGCAGAAGACAAACGAGAATGAACAATGAACAAACGGTGTTGTTTTATGTCGTGTGTCGTGTATGTATTAAAGGGTTACTAACTGGTTTGAATATACCATGGAGTTGTAAGATGTAGAATGATGATAGAAGTTAGAAAGCACACTAGTAGTTGACTCTTTTTTCTTCTTTTTTTTGCATGTGTAGAACGCGATAAAAAATGTCTAAGCCGAATCAAAGCGGTTGGTTTGAGATTTATATGGTTCGATTGTGGGTGTTGGATGGCTTGATTGACCCGACCTAGCTAACCAACTCAACGTCTCAGTCGGTTTTGGTTACCCATAATATTTGTATAAGATAAATTTGAATCTTACCGTAACCGTCTCTTAATGTTAACTAGCTTGAAACTGTGTGTTATTATATACATCAAATTGGCCCAAGTGGGAATTCGTAAACCCTGTGAGGTTCAAACCCGAGATTAAAGCCTTGATTCGTCCCTGTTGTCCTTCGAATCAGTCCAAGTGGGAATCATACCCGTGTTTTCACTAAGGTAAGGGAGGACATGACATGCCTCTTACCTTCTCAGGAGGACGTTAACGCCGGGCACTCCACTTGGTTTAATAGATATTAAAATTTATATTATGATAGTAGTTAGGCCTAGAGGTGCACAAAAAACCCGAACTCGTAACCGGACCTAAAAAACCCAAAACCAAGTTTGTTTATACCCGGGGTTTTAATACTCAGAACACGTACCCGACCATACCCGTAGGGTAAGAATGGAGTATGCATTTCGGTACCAAAACCCGTACCCGAACCGGACCCGATTTGTACCCGGTAATACCCGAAACCCGGAACCGGGTTTTTTATACCCAGGGTTTTAATATCCGAACATGTACCTGACCCTATCCGTAGGGTACGAATAGGGTATGCATTTCGGTACCAAAACCCGTACCCGAAACGGACCCGATTTGTACCCGGTAATACCCGAAACCCGAACCACCCGGAACCGGGTTTTTTAAATACCAGATCTTTACCCGAAAAATATATGAAAATTACCCGAAAAATATCCCTAAAAATCCAATTTATACTCAAAAAATATCCGGAAAAATGCCTGAAAAAACCCGAAAATACGGTTTTTCAATATATGAAAATAAGGTATTCAAATACCCGACCCAAACCCGATGCATACAGTATGGTTTTTAGAGACAAAACCTGGACCCGACCTGACTTGGGTATTGTTAATACCTGATTTTCTAATACCGAACCCGGTTTCATACCCGGAACCGGTGTTTGAAAAACCCGATTTGTGCGCCTTTAGTTAGGCCCAGGTCCATGATGTCTGTCATCCATTAGTATTGGGTCCATTTGAAGTTACCGACCCGATAACCCGATTTAGAATAATATAAACCCTAACAGACCATCCAGTAGTCCAGTTCTTTCTGCTCATCCAATAATCACCTGTAAGTTCCATCAATCTAATTATGTTTTCCGTCATCATCGTTAAGAACCTGTTAGTTATTATTGACTGTGTTGAATGAATTAGGCTTAATTTTGATCAATTCAATTCAATTAGGGGTAAGCATATGCCATATATAGCTGAATGCCTAGTGATCGGTTTGGTTAATTTGGTTAGTTTGTCGGTTTTCGATTCGGTTATTTCACTCCACTGAAGAAACCGAAAACCGAAACCAAAGGTAGCTGGAATCAGTTCTGTTAATTTGTTGGTTTTTGGTTCGGTTTTGTTAACTCCAGTTAATAACCAAACCAAAACCAAAGCTAGGCTAAAACTTTTTCTTAGAAGCTGGATTTATATGAATATACTACGCAGTAGTCGATATCGCCTATCGGTCCCTTGGTAAAATACCGGTCAAATATCTTTCAGAATAGACCGATATCAGTGTTTTAAGTTTTAATTATCAGTTTTTAGTGTTTCAAGTCTTAATAATCAGTTCCTACTTGTTACGATTGTTAGTGTTTTGCAAGTTTTAAAAGGTTAATTTGTTAATGGTAGGAGGAGAGTTTACTGAATTGTTACTCTTAAATGGCTATATATATATATATATACACGAATTTTGCATGATGTTAAAATTAGTGATATCTCACTGCGATAACCAATATCTCAAATATCGGTCATTGACCGCTATCGATATTTTTCCGCATTAACTGCTTACTTGCTTAGTGAACCCGATGGTGTAAAAAAAAACCGATAACCAATTTTCTGTTACTTTGGTTTTGTGTTGATTTCGGTCAACGGTTTGGTTTGGTTATTTCTCTCACCCCTGTGCAATATCATAATAAGTTTGAATTAGTAAGTTTCTTGTTACATAGGTGAATTTGATTCGTGTCTGAAAGATGGTTGAAACTCTGTTTGAAGACATATTTAGAGTTGATCAGCTCGATCCCGATGGCAAGAAATTTGACAAAGGTTAAGTCTTTGTTTCTATTACATATTATTTATCTTTGTTTTGATCTTATTGAAAAGTATTTAAAATGTTTATGTTTGTAGTTAATCGCATTGAAGCAAGGAGCGATCAATTCGATATGTACATGCAGCTGGATGTGAATACGGAGGTTTATCCTATGCATGTTGGTGACAAGTTTATGATGGTTTTAACTACTACTTTAAACTTAGACGGAACTCCCGACAGTGGATTTTTTACTCCGGTAATTTGTTTTCAACACATTTTTTTTAAATATAACTTCACCAATAATTTAGCCCAAGGTTTTTTTATGGAATTCTGTTTCTATTTCCAGGGTGGCAGAAAGTCTCTTGCTGACAAATTTGATTATGTGATGCATGGAAAGTTGTACAGGATATCCGAGGAAGGCTCGGGAGCCAATGTTAAAGCGTATGTCTGATTCTTATAGTATCTATGTGCTTTTTGTCGTATAAATTATATATGTATATATATGAATTAATCCACACATATCGTATATATTTGGACTAAAGGCGTAGAAAACAATTTAGGCCCTTGATCAGATCAGTTTAATGGTAACGATTAAGTTAGTGACGGTTTTGTAATAAATTGGTATATAGTCCCCTGCTGACCTATATAATTGAATACTAGTTCTACCAAACATTTGACATTTTTAGTGTTATAAAAAGGTATATATGATGTCATGTAATTTAAAAGATGTATATCAGTTTTTGAAACTGTATAAGTTTTATATGTAATTAATCCGATTATGAGATTATCCAATGAAATATGGTCAAGACGGCTTATGTCTTACTTGCACGTGTTTTTCAGGGACCTTTATGTTTCATTCGGCGGTTTATTGATGTTGTTGAGGGGTGACCCCTCAATTGCAGCTAAATTTGAGCTTGATCAGAGGTTGTTCATTCTTATGAGGAAGGTAATAAAAAAGACTTTGTTTTGTTTTTTGTAATTTTACTTATGTCGCCCGGCCCGTTTTGCTGCATTTTGTTGTTTGAGCTCATAAGATTTTTCTGTCTTTTTTTTTTTTTATTATTAGTTGCAGGTGGACAAGGCTTAGTTCAACATGTCTGAATCTGTGTGTTCTAAAGCAGGCTGATGCTCAGTTATGACTAATGAGATTATATTAATATCAATCAGATGTAAAATATGTTGACAACTATAAGTTGCTCATACATGATGTGTACTTTTGAGCTATGATTTACTCATTATGGTATGCATTGGTGACACTTTGTATTTCAGGACTTGCTTGCAATTTATTTTGTTTTGACAAGATTCCTCTTGTATTGTGGAAAAGTTAATCACGCACACCGGACCGTTCAAGAGGGGCATAGCCTCCAAGTGATTAATTACACTAAAATTAATAACCTTCTTTTGTGAATTGTTGTTTGTGTATTGATCAGATAATTCTGATTAGGGATGTTGATTTTTATCACGATACAAAATTATTAGGTTTGCGCCATATAACCCGTTTAGTAAGTGGCCTGTGTTCCGGTTGAACTTTCTAACTCATTTTTACAACACACCAATCAATGGGTTAAGTGATCAAGTTAATTATAGTTGATGTTTTTGACACAAATACAAATACGGGTTGTGTTTGGTTGAACAATTCAACTCGCCAGTCAAACTAACACGATTGATAACGTTATTTCTAATTGATAACTTTTAAGATCAATGAATGTTATTAAAATTTTCATTTTCTTTATATATATATATATATATATATATATAGGATGAGTTTCATTACAGAACTGTTAAATTATTTAAGAACTTGAAGGAACCATTGAAACCTAACGTTTTTTATAAAAGTATTTGTATGTCAATGTTATTTGAGTGTAGTTTCATTATTTTGTATATCAATATATATTATTACAATTCTGAAAATTAGTTTTTATACATATCTATGTTTTATTTTACACCTATGTAAATTTGGTAGTACATAAATTTTACACGTATGTAAACTTGTGATTAAGATATGTAATCAAAATTTTTTATATAAAATATGATAAAATTACTCTTAAATAATGTTAGTATATAAAAAAATTAAAAAAATGTTTGATTGTTTAGAGTTCCTAACAGTTCTTAACTTTTTTGGAGTTTTTAAATGATACCAACCATATATATATATATGTATGTAATTATTTTATAAATATTCATGAATATTAAAACATTAGGTGTCATGAAGATCCTATTTTTATCCAAGTAAACCTATATTTAGAAACTGTCCATCAAACAAAGACTTGATCAAATTATGTTTGTTTGATCAAATTATGCCTGTAAACTTCGCTATGATTTACACTTGTATTTTAGTCACAAACAACACATTTCCACACCTTTGCATTTTTCTCTTCTTTTGTTCATCTTATTATTCTCAACTGAAATCCATGCCAAATTTATAAAAAAAAAAAAAAATCATCTTTTAAAGATTTCAACCCAAATTCGTTCATCTTATTCTCAACACGAAAACCATTGTTCGGTTTCTTATGAAACTGAAATAAAAGTACCATGAAACTAGAGTTGGCAATATGTGTTTTGTTGTTGATGTGTGGATCAACATTGGGAAGATTTGTGGTTGAGAAGAATAATTTGAGGGTGACATCACCACAAAATTTAAAAGATACATATGAATGTGCAATTGGTAATTTTGGTGTTCCTCAATATGGAGGTACATTAGCTGGTGCTGTTGTCTATCCTAAGTTTAATCAAAAGGCATGCAATAGCTTCTCGGATCATGTTACTTTCAATTTCAAATCCGGTGCTGGTCTTCCGGTTTTCCTTCTTGTTGATCGTGGCGGTAAATTTTGATTCGAATCCCTCTTTCAAATATGTTGTTGTGATATCGAATCATCTATTATAAACTCATGCATTCATTGCTTGTTGCGCATTTGGTTGACAAAAAAAATCTAAAAAACGAGATAATATATATGAATATTATTATATTAACCAATATAGTCCACTTTGCTCATAAAAAACTTACGACTTTGTTTTTGGTTATCTGGGTGGGGACTTATAGGAGGACACACGTCCTAGAACTTATCTCACCGAAACACTTAACCGTGAACAAGTTGGTTAAGTTTGAGCTCGGCTTGTTTGGCTTAATAGGGGTTGAGAAAAGTTTTTTCCAAGTTCAAGCTTGACTCGTCTATTATCATTTAATTAATTATTTAGATAAATTACTTGTATACAAATGATATGTGTATACAAATAAAATATTATATAGTTATTTTTGTAATATCCATAATATAGATATAAATAGATTTTTAAAGTAAAAAAACATACAAATAACCAGAGTAATTAATATTGTTATGCTTGTTTTTGTTTTTGAAATCGAGTTTTAATCGTCACGCTACTCCATTTATTGTAGTGTAATTATTATTACACTATAACTTCGTTGAGCTCTGTATATAAAGCTTGGCATCAGACTCGTTTATTAGTACATTTTACTTTTTAATTTGTTCGATTTTAGTTTCTAACGAGTCGATCTCGAACAATGAGCTACCCTCATGGTTTACACCTCTTTCCATAGCCAAAACACACACAAAAAAATTGCAAATAGTTTCCTTGTAAAAAAAATATATATTCTATTAAAAAAAATAATTTATCATCAGTTCAAGTTAAATGTACACAAATTTGTTTTTGGCAGATTGTTATTTTACATTAAAGGCATGGAATGCACAGAAAGCTGGAGCAGCTGCAGTTCTTGTAGCCGATGACCGGCCCGAGCCCTTAATCACCATGGACACACCCGAAGAAGGCCATGCCCGAGCCGATTACTTACAAAACATATCCATCCCATCAGCTCTCATAAGCCAGTCACTTGGTGAAGCCATTAAAAAAGCCTTAAGCAAACCAGACATGGTAAAAGTAAATCTTGACTGGAGAGAAGCTCTCCCACACCCTGATGACCGAGTCGAATACGAGTTCTGGACAAACAGCAATGACGAGTGCGGCCCCAAATGCGACAGCCAAAAACAGTTTCTTAAAGATTTTAAAGGGGTGGCTCAAATATTGGAAAAAAAAGGTTACACTCAGTTTACACCACATTATATTACTTGGTATTGTCCTGAGGCTTTTATCTTGAGTAAACAATGTAAGTCTCAGTGTATTAATAATGGGAGATATTGCGCTCCGGACCCGGATGAGGATTTTGGCCGCGGGTATGATGGGAAAGATGTTGTCGTGCAAAATTTGCGGCAAGCGTGTTTTTTTAAAGTTGCTAATGAATCGGGAAAGCCGTGGCTTTGGTGGGATTTTGTGACGGATTTTGCGATTCGATGTCCGATGAGAGATGAGAAGTATACTAAAGAGTGTGCTGAAGATGTGATTGCATCACTTGGTGAGGTTTTAAAACATTTAATGACTGATTAAATGTACAAATAACTAGAGTAATTAATTATTATTACACTGTAACTTTTGAACTAGAGTAATTATTATTACACTGTATTATTTTTTATAACATAATTATTCTCGTTCAAAACTTTAATTACTCTAGTTATTTATATGTTTAGTATGTTAATTTTATTTGTATCGGATCTCATCCTTATAATAATGTGATTAGTGACTGTTTAAGTTCTTATGTCACTAAATACTTGTGGCTATCTTTCTCAGGTGTTGATGTGAAGAAAATACGAGAATGCGTGGGCGATACAGAAGCAGATGTGGAAAACCAAGTGCTCAAAGCCGAGCAGAACGCGCAGGTTTATTGATCAATTTAGAAGAATTTACGATATAATTAAAATACTCGACTAGTTTTGGAATCAAGAGGTTTAAAGAGGTTATGTTTGTGATTTCACAGATAGGTAAAGGCCCCCGCGGAGATGTCACTATATTGCCAACACTCATCATAAACAACAGACAATTTCGCGGTATGAAACATTAACAAGAATTAAGATTCAAATATAGCTCGATCGCCACATAAACCCGTAGAAATGTTTACTCCACACATCCTAACTTGTAACAATATTTATACAATTATACCCATTTCTCTTTGATCTTAAGTAAATCCAACTAAAATAATATGACACTAAGATCACCAACAACATATAGACATTTGATATCCATATAAATGTAACTTGACCAGGTAAGCTCGATAAAGGAACGGTTTTAAAGGCCATTTGTTCAGGATTTGAGGAGACAACAGAGCCAGTCATTTGTTTAAGAGACGGTCAGTTCTTCTTTAGACATGTTACTTATTAACTTGTATAATTTCTCCTATTTTATCATAACTTAAACTTCAAATATTACATGAAGTCACATGTACACTTAATTGAATCGAGTTATCTATTTATGATGCTTCTAGGAATTGAAACAAATGAGTGTATGGAAAACAACGGTGGATGTTGGATCGACAAAGCTTCAAACATCACAGCCTGCAGGGTACGAAGAGCTTTTTCTCATGATCTTTATTGGTTTGTTTTCACTACTAGAAAAAGAGATGTTTATCTACAACTGAATTCGTAGGAAATTTGTTAGAAAATCCAGTTTCTAACAATTTTCCAACAAAAACTTATGTTGGAAAAACACATGCTTGAAAATCGTTTTCAACCGTTTTCCAACAACTTTTCTTACAAAATACGACTTTTCTACAAAAACTATTTTGACTTAACATATTGCTTACTAGATAATATTGTAGCAAAGTTGGAGCTTATTTTTTTGTTGGAAATTTGTTGGAACTACTTGTCGTAGGAGATTTTGTAGGAATTTTTTGTGAGAAAATGACTTATTTTCTAGTAGTGTTTGGAATTTTGTAGCATAACACCAAAAAAATAAAATAAAAAAATTAGGGTGGACGGCTGCCACCCAGGGATACACCTAGGTCCGCCTGGTTTCACATAATATTGTTTTCTATGATTTGGTTGGTTTGTGTAGGATACTTTTAGGGGAAGAGTGTGCCAATGTCCAATTGTTCAAGGCGTAAAGTTTTTTGGCGACGGTTATAAACACTGTGAAGGTAATTTGTATACCGCATCATCTTTTGTCAATGTGGTTTTACCGATCAATGCCATATTTTGTTGCAGCTTCGGGAGCTTTACGTTGTTGGCTTAACAATGGAGGCTGTTGGAAAGATAGCCAACAGGGTAGAACGTATTCGGCTTGTATCGTTAGTGCTCAATCTCTATGAATCATTATACATACACGTCTTATTTTGTTATGACATATTTTGATGTCCCGTTACGTTTTATTTCATGTTTCAAATTTTCATTCAGGATAATCATTCCAAGGGTTGCAAATGTCCACCAGGATTCAAGGGAGATGGAGTTAAAAACTGTGAAGGTACCATATGTATAGATAAATAGTACAAAATTAAAATAACACACACACACACACACACATATATATATAGGAGGGTTAACATACAATAATAGGTTATCGTACATTAAGTACGCGAGACCCTGCACCACCTGATCCTAATTGCAATTAAAACTACGTGGTGGCATAATTGTAATTAAATCAAAAAAATACTTCTCGCACAACAGATCGTCATTTGCTGCAAGCCTTCAACCATAATCAAATCATCCACAAAACTAAAGCATAATCAAAATCGATAAACCCATTATCGCTATAGTTTAATAATCTTCAAATTGATCAAAAATTGTTGATTTAATCAATAGAATTGATGTGTAGGAGGCTTTAGAATTATCAATCGATTATGAAATTGCATAATAATACACTTAATTGAGCTATGATTAGGGTTCATGTTTAAACGTTCTGCACAAAAACTTTAAACGTTCTGGACTTTTTGTACAGAACTTCTAATTTTTTTGTCTAGAACTTCTAAAGTAAAAAGTTTAGACCAAAATGAAAAAAAAGTTTAAACGTTCTGACCAAAAATGAACAAAAAGTCTAAACGTTCAACTAATACGTTCTGATCAAAACTACAAATTTAAACGTTCTGACCAAAACGAACACCTTTAAACGTTCAAGTTTAGATGTTTTGTACCAAAACTTTAGAAGTTCTAACAAAAGGTTTAGGAGTTCTATACCAAAACTTTAGAAGTTCTGTACCAAAGCTTTAAAGTTCTAACAAAAGGTTTAGAAGTTCAATCTAAATTCCACCCTTAAAATGTTCTAAGGTTAAACCTTTAAACGTTAAGGAAAAAAACTTTAAACGTTCAAGCCAAATTCTCATCATTAAACGTTCAGACTTAAACCTTTAAACGTTCAGTTAAAACCCATCACTCAAAACTCAAAATTGATCAATTGAAGCTTCAAATTGATGATTAATTTGATCAATTTCAAAGTTCAATTGATCAATTAGTTTAGCAATTTCAATTTCAATCGGTCAATTTGATCAACTGACCTGTGAACAACTCGTGACGGAGGAAAATGGTGTTCACGACGGTAACATCGATGGTCGCGACGGTGAATGCAATCGTTGGACGGTGACAAATTGATGAACGGTGATAGTGAAGGCGGACGGAATCGATGGGAGCAGTGTATATAGTTGATGAAATTTACAATATTGCCATCGCGTGATTTTGAAATCAACAGTGTAGAAACTCGCGTACGTAATGTACGATTAGGGATTATTGTATTGGATCTTTTATCTATTTATCTATCTATCTATCTATCTATCTATCTATCTATCTATCTATATATATATATATATATATAACCTATGTATGTTGAACACATTATTAAAGTTAGGATGTCCTAATATGTCAAACACATTAACAAAGTTATGTCCTTACTATGTACATACTAGACATTGATGAATGCGAAGAGAAGACGGCTTGTCAGTGTCCCGAGTGCAAATGCAAGAATACGTGGGGTAGTTACGAGTGTCAGTGTGGTGCCGTTGGTGGCGATTTGCTATATATTAGAGAACACGACACATGTATAAGTGAGTGTTCTTGTTTCCTATTACTCTCTTCTTTTAGAAACAACCACTTTGTTTTGAGTCTCTTTTGTATCAAATCTTGTACTCTCTAAAAACTACAAAGAAGTAGCATACATGATCTAACTAGACTATAAATGTTTTTGTTTGGAGCATTTGAGTATTATTGACTTATAGTGCTTCTATGAATTCAGCTGATGAATACTATGCTTGTTGAAAAACAGGTAAATTTGATGCTAGGCAGGAAGTTGGATGGGGCTTTGTATGGATCATCGTTCTCGGTTTGGCAGTTGCCGGAGGCATAGCGTATGCGTTCTACAAATACAGAATTCGGGTATGCATTTTCTTTAGTAACCTCTTTTATGCTTCCTTCTCCTTACATATAGAATGTGAAATAATCAATGTCACTACCACAAACATGAGTTTGTAACAATATTTTTTTTGTCTAAAATAGTACAAAGTCATAGCTAGGTATGTAAAAATATAAATTATCATTTACACTTGTAAAACATGTGAATTAATTGAAATAATTCACATATATATCAACTGAAATAATTGCAAATGCAGTTGCTAGTTTTATAAAAAAAGGTAAAATACAAACTAATCTGGCCGCAACTATTGCTACCGAATCTGTTTAGTGGTTTTAAAGATAAAAGAACAAAATAAACTCAATCTGGCCAGACAAAACGGTTGCAAATTTAGCCACCGATATGTTAGGGTCACAAATATGGTCTAAAAGTGATTTCCCACGGGTCGCAAAAGGGTAATTGAGACCGTTTTGACGACCACAAATGTTATTTCCTAGTAATATTCACCTGTACATGTTCAACTTACTTCTTAGAATATTTTGTGTAGACATACATGGATTCTGAGATCAGAGCCATCATGGCACAATACATGCCACTGGACAATCAAGCTGAAGTTGCAGCTCAAGGGCCAAACAGGAACGTCTAATCGAAAACAACCGCAACAAATTAGAAAAAAAAAACATCTTTACAAAAGCTGTCATCTTGATCCAAACCAACATTTATCTGGTTAAAGATGCATACTATACACATATATTCGGGTTACAAACTCTGGATGTAGAGAATTTTCGCAGATCTACATGTCGTTCGTGCCAATTGTCTCCTATTTAAATATTAAACATTTGAGTTTAAAAAAAGTTTACTTTAAATATTTGAGTTTTTTAAGCCGATCTAGAATCTTTCGTGAGTCAAACTCGCGTTTGATACATACGAAAACACATTGAGCTGAGCTCAAACTTTGTCGGTGGCCTTGGAAATAACACTCGAACAATTGGTTTTGCAATCAAATACCAGACTCTTGCTATTAATCCATACTCCTAATATCTAGTAAGACAAACCATTGGCGAAGCTTCTTTAGGCACAGGGGTGGCTCCCTCTGTTTTATTTGACGCAGTAGTGCAACTTTACCCAAATTTCACCTGGAAATTTTTATACGTAGTTTTTACCGTTTTTGATCGAAAAATTGAGCTTCCCCCGCCCCCACCCCTACCCCCCCCCCCCCCCGATCACCCTCGTTTATGATTTTTTCCCTGCGTTCTTGTCTAAGCTTTGCCACTGAGACAAACACATAGATAAACACGCAATTAAATCAAACTGATAACTTTAGGATCGAAAAACTGAGCCTGCCCCCCTCCCCATCGTTTATGATTTTTTCCCCGCGTTCACGTCCAAGCTTCACCACTGAGACAAACACCTAGATAAACATGCAATTAGCTAATTAGGATTAACTTCCAATAAACTTAGCAAAGATTTTCAATCTGAACTTGAGTCCTGTCAAGCTCATTTGCATCATTATATGTAACAATGACCTTGCTTTTATTCATCTTATAGACATTAACTTTTAAGATATTTTCAACTAAACTTATGATAATTATTTAGTTTTTGTTGATGAGATAGTTCACTTTAATAGACCATGAGTAAATGTTTCCCACATGTTATGTAAAGATTTAGAGAAAATAGGTGTTGGCCTTTGATATGACAACTTTAATACTTTTTAACCATTCTTTTAGCAATTCATAATGACAAAGTCGTTTTTTATTCATCTTTTGAGTCACACAAAAGTGTACAAATTGTGGTCTTGGACATCTGTTGTCCGGGGCCAGTTGATGTGAATCATTAAACATGTCATACCTTTTGAATCACGTAACGATAGTGGCTGATGACGATGAATGGTGTCGAGTAGGATGTTGAAAGACTCACTAAACGTGCAACAACCAATCAAAGGTTACAAAACTGGGTTGAACCAATTTTTGCAAGAGCCCTCAGATCGAATTAATCTTTGGCACACCCCAATAATATTCTGTGACGAAGCCAGGACGAAAACGGGTAAAATTACACCACGCATACAAATTTTGGGCTAAAAACGGGTTAATTTACACTACTGCTCAAAAAAACAGTTGGGCACCCTTGGCCCTCAATAAGCTTCGTCCATGCCAGTATTTGAGAGTTAGTGATAAAATTTAGCTGGAAGGCCCCTCTACCCAGATGTGTTTACTTTGGTCACTTTCTTATAGTTTGAGCGTAATACTTTTATTTTTGTTGTAATATGGACTTGTTAGTTCATGGTTTCAATAGTCACTGCTAAACAATAACCAAAGGAGTATCATCGAAGAGCTAATACTTCAAAAATCTGCGGCATCGTTGGAAATTGGTTGTAGGATATAACTTTGAGTAATCTGATTTTCGACGGACACTGACAAAATTTTTCGCTGGATTTCATGGATCCCGTTTGTAATTTACCCAACGAATAAAAGGGATATGTTTACCTTGTCTTGATTTCATGGGATATGAGGCTTAGTATTGACGGATATTTCATCAGTATATTCCGCTAGTGATATTCATTTGTTTAGTAGTTACTCATTATATAAAGCAAAAACTGGGTTTTTCCAAATTAATCACAAATTTACAACGAGACCTTAATAAAGGATGAGTGCATTCATTCAAAGGTTCAAACAATAATCATTAATAATCTTGATCTAGGTTGAAATTACAAGGCACTTACAAAAGCCCTATAAAGAGTTCAGTTATATTGATCATTATTCATTACAATGATGTATTTCACTCCTGTACATTAATTCTTTTACCATAAGTCAACATAACATCTACGTGTTGCGACGGGGCCGTTAAACGGGAAAAATGGACATAAAAATGATGAACCACACACAAGCGTTGCTGCGTGTTAACTCGTTAAATTTAGACCGAAATTTTAAACAAAAAAATTGTAAAAGATGAAAGGTATAGGAGACCAAAATTCATCATCATCATCATCGTACTCAGTATATCCCATCAATAGCAAAGCTATGGTAGGGTCTGAGGAGGGTAAGATGTAGACAGCCTTACCTCTACCCTTTAGGAATAGAGAGGCTGCTTCCGGTGAGACCCCCAGCTCAATAGTAGTTTTGCATCAAGCCTTGGACATAAGACACATAACACTCAATCATCGGGGCACCGCCGATTAGTGCATGCACCCTTGTCTTTCGGCTATCAACGCCACCACATGATGCCTGATTAACCTTCCGCCGCTTTTAACGTTATTTTCATGAGATTAGTAAAATAACGTCAAAATTAGTGCAATTTCACTTTCGCCCACCCGAGGGTTCACACATATATACATTATATGCAAGCACCGCAATCAGGGCGATATAGGAGACCAAAATTGAAAGTGGAAAAATATTGAGGGTTAAAACCAAAAAAAATAAAATTATGACATATTTGTAAACTATAAAAATTGTTGGTACCAAAAGTATAAAACAAAAAAAAATAAAAAAAATAAAAAAATTAGATAAAATGAAGTACAAACTAAGAAGCTCAATGTACAAACCTTCAATGCCAACTCCTCCTAAATTTGTAATTATATAAATTAAAGAAAAAAGCCATACTATAGAGAGATTATCTATATATAGTAAATGTCAACTTTGGTGCCACAAAACTGAAATGGGTTTCAAGATCTTCAGATATAAAAAATATTTGTTCAACAAAATAAAGTAAGTTGGTTGTGGTGTGTTGGTTGTTATGATTTTGGTATGTGTTTACTTTTGGTTGACCCAGGCTCGATTCTCATTGGCAAAATCTACATTTCTTTTCTTGATTTGTCTCTCTTGGCTAAAGTAAATGTCTTCTACAATTCTTTTTTTGATTTGTGTGATTTTCTTTTTATTTTGATACCACATAAAAATGTAATGGTAACCGAATGAACACCCTTTTTCTTTTTGTTGTTTTAGTTTCAGTATCGTAACTAACGTAACTTAAACCGACCAAAACTGTAACGAACGTGGTGGAAACACCCGAGTTTTATCGACCGACGTCACCCCATTGGTCCACCTCAATTTCTATACTTTTTTTTTGTTTTTGATTTACTTCCGATATCGTAACGAGTGTAACCGAAACCGAACAAATTCACGCAGAATTACCACCTCGACACTCGGGAACAACAACGCTTGGGTTTTACCACTGCCCGAATACATGTCTTTTTAAATACTTAATTTTTTATAGGGATGTGTTATTCATACACCCTTTATAGGGTGTATAAAGAGATAATATGTGTGTTAAGAGGGTGTGTGAATATCCAAAAAGGGTGTGTGAATAACCATTGCCTTTTTTATATCTTAATTTGATTAATTTAGTTGGGTTTCAACGATTGGGATTTACCAACATCGTCTATACCGTAACGAACGTAACCAACGATGACCGAATTCATGTTAACTCACCGTCGTAACGCTCGGGATATTACCAATGCCATGGAACTAACGACCCGGTTTACCGACCGAATAAATATGCTAATTGATACGCTATACAAGTGCCACTACTTATATTTTTTTTAGGTTAAACATGTTAATTTGACGATTTTATTTTTTAGGTTTAGTTCTGGTATCGTAACTTATGTTGCCAATACCGACCGAATTTGCGTTGACACGCCGGTACCACACCCGGATCTACCAACAAATTTCACCGCGCAACGCGCGGGTAAATCACTAGTTTACACTAAAAAAATTCAAGTTTTAGCGCCGACACTAATAGCTGCGACGCCTGGAATTAGCGTCAACAGTCTTGTTGGCAGTAAAAGTCATGGGGGTAGCTGCAAAAGTGTTCATTTGAATATGTTCAACTTTCACATTGTGTGAAAAGGCTCCAAGAAACGTGTGAAAATCACTATTTTTTTGAAAACTAAATTGTCAAGTTGTATGCTAATCCAAGGGTGAAGCTTCCCACTTCCCTGCGCTTTCAACTGCCGTTCAAGCTTCTCTATTGATTATATGAAATAGTAAAATGAGATTAATTATTTTAGTTGATAACCGGATGAAGAGAAAAGCTTAATTAAAAAGTAAGATGTGGGTCAAACTAGAACATGTAAAGAAGTTATAAAAGGTGGCCCGATGTCCACATCTTGAGGAACACAAACAATCAACTAACTTAGACTGTCCTCTATGGTGAGGGGCTTCGAAGCCCCTCCCCAGTGTCACGTCAGCGCCACGTGGGCACTGGAGGCTTCAAAGCCCCACCCCAAAGATGCCCCTCAATGGTGAGAGGGCTTCGAAACCCCTTAATTATTTTTTCTTTTTTATAATTTTAATAAGACTACTCCCATTGATAATCTTATAATGAGATTGGTGGGCCCAAAGTGAAAAAAGAAATTGAAAAAAGAAAATAATGCAATCTAGTTTGGCAATCTAGGTTGGTGGAGCAACCTAGATTGCAATCCAAACTAACCCCCGATAACTTAATTATTTAATTAACTTTTAATATTCTAACTAAAAAAATAATTAAATACACAATATTTCTTAAAAAAAATTATGAACATTCCGATATAAATTTTATTAAAAACGGACTTCGTTAAAAAAACATTTTTTTTAAGTTGGGATGGGTTGTGAATGTGTATAAAAGATTGGGATGAGTTAAATTATGTAGATTGGAGAGAGAGAAATTAATTTTATAATGTAAGATTGAGATTCTGAGATTGCCAATGAGAGTAGTCTAACAAACTTAATATAATTTTTAAATTAATAATAAAATACAAACTAAATTAAATTAAATAATAAAAATCAAACTTAATTAAACTAAAAAACATAAAAAAACATACAAATAGAAAAAAAAAATACAACAAATTTTCGGCGTCCGAGTCCTCGTTTGCGTATTTTGCCATTATCCTTTCTTTCTTTTTCTTCAAAAACGCCCGCGTGGCCGGATCTAGATGCGAGAGATCCTTTGCGAGGAGCTTGAACTCCTTCTCTCGTTGCCGCTCCGATTTTGCCTTCTTTCTTTCTTCATGCATGGCTTTGTATTCCGCATGCATCGCTTTTCTTTCTTCGTGTATTATCTTGAGTTCCTCTTTCGAGTGTTTTTTTTTCTCGCGAAACTCTTTAAGTGCAAGCTCCAGGTTGTCAAACCGCACGCTCACGTCTGAACTCATCGAGGATGTCGTTCTAGACGAAGACCCCCCACCTCTAGCCGCCGCCTTGGCCCTTTCTCTTCCTACCGGACGTGGCAACTCATCTGGTTTATCAAAAAGAAAATCTTGATCAAACTCGTTTAAGTTAAATTGAGAACGAGCATCCGACGCGGCTTGAGACGGCGAATGATCGGTCGAAGTAGACGTTGTTTTTGACCGTTTGGACGGTCGCGGTGAAGATGTCGGGATCGGATGCCACTTTGGCGAGCACGTGCATTTCTTCCAAATTTCAAACATCCCCATGCCGAAGTGTTGACCATGAAGGGCCTTGTATTGTTTCAACATATCCTTTAGAAGGTCGGCGTCGTTCGTGCCGCTTTTTCTGTTGTTCTTAAGGCGGTTGTGAATTGTGGAGAAGTGGTTCATTTTTAAAACCATTGTCTTCCATTTGTTGGAGACGGAATCATCTGTAACATCCTAAAATATTCTAGTAGTAAATAAAGAAAGTCGCGTTTAGTTATCGTGAGTTAATGGTTAATTAATATTAAACAAGAAAGGATCATGAACTTGGATTAAATAAAATGGATTAAAGGGGTAATGGGCTTTAGGTCCATGGGCTTTAAGGGATATAAATACCCCCTTAAACCATCCTAAAACCCTAATCCTCATTCCATCTTTCCATATTTACCTACACACTCAAAACACACACACACCACCACTCATATACGGCCGAGAGAGAAAGGGTGAGATCCGAGGACAAACAACGCTAGTTGGTGATTAGATCTTTATTATACAAGCTTATACAAGATCTAGAATTCATAAACAAGCTAAACGAGATCCAAACGAACACAAAAGGTATGTTCTTGACCTTTAAAGTTTACGTTTTTATGAATGGTTAGCCTCGAAACTTGAAATTATAATAGATCGGGTCTAAACAAAACATAAAGAAACGAACTTGATGTTAGAACAAACTAATGAGCCCATAAACACATACGGTTCGTTCAAGGGAAAACCATAGATCTAGTATTGAACGTTTTTGAGCTTAAAGATCCAAACTTTATGCGTTTTCGGGCTGAATCTTATCCAAAAACGATCATGGGAATGTTCACGGGATTGATTAACATCATATCGAAGGGTTACGGGTTGAACATAGATGTTTAGGGGGTTAAAATTAAAACCCGTCGCTGCTGATGATAAGTTCGCTAATCAATATGTTCGCGTGAATGATAAGTTCGCACCCATATAAGTTCGCCTCATACAAGTTCGCCTGACGATAAGTTCGTCTAAATGCTAAGTTCGCTAAATGCTAAATTCGCTTAATGATAAGTTCGCCTAAGTTAAGTTCGCTTAAGTTAAGTTCGCTTAACATGTATGCTGGCTTACATTTATGACCGCTTGCGAATACAGGAGAGTTAAAATAATAAGTTAAAATCCTAATGGAAAATGTGTTAAGACAGTTAATGAAAATAATATTTTTCCAAGCTGACCTGGCAGCTTAACCCCAGCTAGGGGCTGCCGCCCCTAGAACCCCGCTGCCAGGGGCGCTGCCCCCGAACCCCCGTTCGTTGAGGGTAATAACTAAACTAGAAAGACGATATGTGTAGTGATAGTCTATTGATACGTATAATTATTATACAGTTAGTCGGGCACAACTCAAGAAGGGAATAACGATTAACGGTGAACGTAACCGAGTTCAGGTGAGTTTCTAGCCCCACTTCCTTGTTATTTATTCGGGGTTGTGTGCATACTCGATGTGATAGTTAATACACTTACCTTAGGTGGTAAGTGTATGCCTTGTATGATTATTTGAATGATGATTGCTTGACAGTGCGTGAACGATCTTCGGATATTGCATGTGCCGTCAAGTGGTAGTTAAAGGTATGATTGATATGTATGATGTATGAATGATGTATGTATGAATACATATGATGTACGAATAATGTATGCACAATATGTTGATGGTACGTGAACGCTCTTTGGAGATTGCACGTATTGTCAAAGAAAGTATGAAAAGGACAGATATGTTGTAATAATACGAATGCAGGGAACCGACCCTAATAGTATCGGCTAATGAAGGGAACCGACCCTAATAGTATCGGCGAATGAAGGGAACCGACCCTAATAGTATCGGCGAATGAAGGGAACCGACCCTAATAATATCGGCAAATTTAGGGAACCGACCCTAATAATGTCGGCGAAGCTAATAGAGCGAAATGCTCTTAAAACAGATATGTAAGAATGGAAGTATTATGTAGGTACGAAAGAAAGGACGAAAGTACGAATGTACGTACGCTTGTAAGTAGATATGAAGGTGTGTACCTTCGGGTGCATATGTCAGTATGTGAAAGTATTGTATGTCGTTTGATTAACTAGAACTCACACAGCGTAGCTGACTTTTAGTATGCACGCAGGTGAGTCGAATGAGGCAACTTGCTTGAGGGGAGGCACATGGCATGGATTAGAAGACACTGACATCTCAATGAAGTGTTATGTTATGATGTTTTAAAAGACAATGTTTTAAGTTTAAATGTTTTGACTGTTCGTTAAAGACAAGAAAGGATGGATATGTAATATATTGGTTTGAAGTTTATTATTCCGCGAAAGTTTTAATTAACTCTGATATTTAGAACTGTGTTTATGAGTAAATCCAACGATAAAGTGAGGCACCGGTAACGGGGCCTTACATCATCCCCGCGGTAGCGACCTCGACCCATTATCTCAAAAACTTATCACGTATTTATGCCCAAAATATCGCGGTGCGTTTACCGTCACCTAACACCGAGTCTTCGGATGAGTCGATCCACGCTTGCGCCAACGCCGCTTCCTCATCGTCTTCCCACTTTTTCCTGTCGTGCATTTCGGTTGGTGTTTGATCGGCAACAACCTACTTTTTATGGCTTCGCTTGCGATGAACTTGGGGTTCGTCGCCTTGGGTTTCGGGAAATTGGGTTTCGACAACTTGGGTTTCGGGTGTTTGGGTTTCTGGTGTTTGGGTTTGGGGTGTTTGGCATTGTTTGGGTTTGGGGTGGCGGAGGCATAAACGGCATTGGCATTCGATAAAACATATCGTTTGGAAATGATTGTAAGTTTGGAGGCATTGCGGGTACATGATGGTTGACAAAGTAAGGGTTGGTAGGGTCATTGTTGTTTGCGAGTAAACTAGCCCACCACCTTTGAGACGGATCCCACGAGTTTGGGTTGGTGTTCGGGTTTTGGTTAGGGTTTGAGCTCGAGCTCGTGTTCTGGTTTGGGTTTGGGTTTGAGCTCGAGCCGGTGAAATTTGAGAAAGGATTCATGGTAGAGAGTTGAGAGTTTTTTGTTATGAAATTTGATAGTAATTTGGTATTTGTTTGAGTATAAAATGATAAAATGAGTTAGTATTTATAAATAAAATAATTAGTTTTCTTTTTAAAAAAAAAAAAAAAAAATCTAGCCGTTCAAAATGAACGTTGGGGGGGGGGGACCCACCAAACCTCTCCAAGCGCGCCGGCCGTTTGAACAATCAAAACAACGACGCCCAAGGAACCACCGCGCCCCACTACGGTGTTCTGCGCCCATCACCTCAGCCATTAGCGCCCTATAGCGGGTAGTCTTATAAGTAAAATGTTTCATAGAGAAGTAGTGCATATGCCTTATTATAGAGGGACATTTAGTTTCATAACATGCAAGTTTTACATCATACTATATACTTATGCTTTTTAGAACTTGCATGCTTTACATTATAATATATACTTATGTGTTTTTTAGAACTTGCATGTTTTTTATTACACTTATGTATTATGTTTGTTTTCTTTCTTTTCCTTGTCTTCGGGTAGATTGTATTATATATTTATGTATGTGTTTGACTGTTTGGGGACATTTAATTTTCTTTTGCATCGTAGTTGTAGCTCGTGTTGTCATAATATGTTGTCCCGCCTCTTTTTATGGCATCTATGTCCTTGAAATATGTCGTCGTCACCGCTTACAACATTCATGTCTTTTTATTCTTTACGCTACCGCTATTGCCTTATATCCACCATCGTCGTTAGTCGCCACATAATTTAATTTTCTTATTATTTAGATTTTTTTCAGATTTCACACTTCTTCGAGATATTTAGTTTGTCTTATATAATAAATTTATTGTTTTCACTCCGGTATGAACATTCGACTATCTCATGTTCCAAATTTGAGGTAATATTAGAGAAAACATATTGGTTAAAATTTATATATAAATATTTTTTTAATGAATAAGTGAAATGCTAATCAAAATAAAAGTTAAGTAAAAGAAACAAACATCAAATGTGTTATCACGACTAGTTTTAAAAGTTTATAAAACAAAAATGAAATTTCACCCTAGATATAAAGAAAATAAAGATACTTTAGATATATTTCTTACGGCATATATATGTGATTGCTAATGAACTTTAGCACAACTGACAATGACACGGGAAGTGAATTAAAGATTTTGGATGGAAGTCGTATGGTCTCGAGTTTGAATTCGATCTCAACTAGGTTTTATCGTAGTGGGCTTACGGTGTTACGGATTTTCCACGGAACAAGAGGCAGGGGCTAGCTATATATTGCAATATGCGATCATAGACGTATAAAATCGTCTTTTTTTACTATTGAGTTACCCCGGATTAGCCAATCTTTGTTCTGTGTGTTAAAAAAACAACATATGTTATCAATCTTTTATTTAATTAAATATGATAATATTATTTTGTTACCTCTCGAGAATTTGTTATGTGGACAGTTTTGTCCCTTAAAACAAACCGTTTGTTTAAGCACATATTGAAACAACTAATGGTTACTGTAGTCATTTTACTCATGCATACGTCATAAGAAAAATGGATTTGACGTCACTAATTTTAAACCACTCGCATGTATACACGTGTAATAAAAATACTAGTCTTATTCTATATGGATAACATTAGTTTAGCGCGTGGCCGTGGAACTCACTCTCCAATTCTTTTTTAGAATTATTGTCTCTAGATTGTTTAAAAATACATTAATTAATGTTTAATAATGGAAATATATATTTACCTTTTCCTATATCATTGATGGGTGTGCTAACTTGCAATTAGATCTCACAAAACCAAATATCGTATGGAGTTTTCCTCTTGGCAAGAAAGTTTACAAACCAATAGGATCAAAGCCATTCATGAGCTTACAAAAGGTCAAAACTTAAGGAATAAGCTTGGGAAATGATCTGCCAGCCGGAAAAAATTGAATCTGAACTTAAATTAGTTAACGATGTAACTTTACAGATCTTGGGGATGTTTGATAACACCCTTTCAATCTTGCAATCTTCTAACCTCAATGAGATTCCTCATTATCCAACTAATGATGTGAGATCTCAAAGCAGCTAGAGTGCTCAGAAGCCAAAAGATTCCGCTGAAAGCTACAAGACTATGAAACCTAAAAAAACAAAAAGAGGATGTTACATTAGAAGGTATGTTATAAATTACACCGTTTTTAACTAGATAAATGCATAATGGTATTCTTAATGTGTGTATACGATGTAAGATATAAGATTGTATTCTCATAAACTTATATTTATCTAATTCAACATATGATATATTTGTATATGACAAGATATTATGTGTGTGTAGTAAGTTGCTAATAAATACTTTGTTTGGGCTTATGTAGAAAGAACACTTCGATGATTACAAAGATAACTTCTAATTTAGTTGATGACGGATATACTTGGAGAAAGTACGGTCAAAAAGCTATCCTCAACTCAAAACACCAAAGGTAGTACTTATGAATTCAACATAAGAAATTAATGTTGTACTAATCATTTTCTTTTCATAATAAACTCTTAACAAAGATTCACGGTTGATTAGATTAATAAAGTTTTACTATTACGGATGAGAAATACTTATTATAATATGCAGGAACTATTATAGGTGTAGTCATAAGTTGGAACAAGGGTGCCAAGCAACCAAACAAGTTCAAAGACCGATAACAAGCTATCAACGTACAAGATAACATACATTGGACTTCATACTTGCAACATATCACAAAGAGCTCCTCAAATCATTGTGGAAGATCTACATCCCAATGATAATTCAACCCTTATTAGTTTTGGCACAAATACAATTATGGAGACAAATAAAGTTGGCACTTATTTCCCATCAATCAAACATATACCTAAGGAGGGGTTTCAATCTTTAGGTCATTTAAAACAAGAACAAGTTTCTTCACTTGATCATCATACCTCGTGGGATCCGATCTTGGAACTCTCACGATTTCCATTAGAACCCATGTCTATGATAACATGTGCATATGATTGCGATGGCATGGTTTCGTCAGAGGTATTTCCGTCTACATGTAGTACACATGGTTATGAGATCGACGACAAGACTGAAAGCCATGACTACGGTGATTTCCTTTTTGGATTGTGGTAACTACATAATGTAATATGTATGTAATATTCTTTTATGAAATGTAATGATAAATAAATACGATTAAACTTGATTTTAAGATAGTTTTTGAAGCGTGGATGTTGTAGTCTTCAACTAAGATACGGAGGTAGTATATTTGAGTTTTAGTTAGATACTTAAATATGAAGTTAGGCGTGAGCGTTTCGCATGTCGATTCAAGAAAATCAAGGAGACGAGGAACCTACCTTGACATGAGTGAGACTAACCCAAATTTACTATAGTATCGTTGGTCTTCGGTCTTTCCTTTTTTTTGCTTCTTGTTGACAATTTGGTTTCGGGCCAAATCTGATGCGAAAACCAACCAAACTTGACTAACCAAAGAACAATAATATAAATAAGCTAGTTTTATTGTGTGTGTGTGTGTTTTTTTTTGGGGGGGGGGGGGTTATACTACCATAGTGCCATGGTTTTACATTTTCAAGAGCTTCAAAAACTTGTATGTCTATGTGTAAACTAGGATTTGCATTTGAAGAACTTGGATGTTCATATTAGTATGTACATATGTGTAGATATCGGCACTATGAATTGATATATCAGTACTTATTAGTTTGCTTTAAATTCATTGTAGATTTAGCAAAACAACTTTTTCGGCCCGACGCCCGCCTCAAGTGACCCAACGTAGCAAAAAAATGTTTGTGGGTGATGAATAATAAGAAGTTTCTTGTGAGAATTCAGAGAGATGATTGATTGATATTAAAGAGAGAGTGCCTCCAGGTTTCGTTCACATGCCTTTGACAATATACAAATCCCTATACATATATGGTTCAAAGGGAATCTTTGTCCCTTGACCGTTATCTGGTAACACTTTCTATTATCCAGCGGTCCTTTCATTGTCCCTTGACTTGAGTAGGCTTCATAAAGATGGATGATTCTCCTTTGCCTCAGGCGGGTGTCACTCTGCCTTGATGCTTCTGACTAACTGACATGTCAGCAGTTGACTTGTCTTTTTGTTCTTGGGGAGCTTTGGGCTGGGCTTGCTTCCTTGGGCCTCATTTGGGCTATTTCCCATGTAATCTCTTCAAGTCCCCTAGTCTATTACTCATGTTATTTATGGCATGAGCAATAGACTTGATTATCAACCCATAATTTCCTCCTCTCTTGGTCTTGGTATTCATTGGGCCCTTGAGTTATTGATTTGTATGTGATGGGCCTCTTGTAAATGTGTGGTGATCACCTGCCCAACCTGGTTAATTATGAAGGCGGTAAAAATGTGTGGTGGATTTTGAACTGCACTCTTTTTCACGCAGTGATTAATATCCTGCTGCTTGGTATCACATCTCATAAATCACTAGCCTCATTTTACCTTTCTCTCTCACATTATCCCGGCGACCTTTCCTTTCCCATTTGGTTTTCCCTCTTCGATCAGGTTAGTGTTCTTGTTCTTTGATCTTATCTATTCTCCTTCGCTATGAGCCGCGAAGGTTTGTCTTCGATAACCTCTATCTTAACCCAGGATCAGATGCTTCAGATATGTGCTCGTTACCAGATACCTTTGTCTTTGTCACCTGTTTTACCTAAACCCCATGAGACGGCTCTTAGTCATCCTGAGTTGCTTACTTTGTACACCAAAACCCTAGAATGTGCTAATGTTCGCTACCCTTTGACGGAATTTCAGTTAGCTTTGTTGAAATTTCATAAGTTAAGATTCGATCAGGTTCACCCCTTAGTTTTTTTGCGTGTGACCCACTTTGAAATGGCATGCCGGGCTATGGAGGGTTTTGCGACTGTACCTCTGTTTCGTCGGTTTTACCGTTTGAAGGTGGACGACGATTGGTTCACCTTTGAACGCCGTCCAGTGAACAAATATCCCTCATGTTATTCAAAGATGCCTACTGGGTTCAGTCCCAAGGAATGGAAGAATAGTTTTTTCTTTGTGTCCCTTAATTTTGCTCCAGGATTTCGTAATCGCCGACTTACGGATTCTCTCATTCATGATACGCCTCCTCGACCTCCGATGCCTCAAGATGACTTATACAGATTGTTGATTAGCAACCCCACTGAATCCATGACTTATCCTGAACCTTTGTTATGTATGGCTGGATTGAGCCCGATATGGTCAGATATGTCTACTCGTCCAGCCATATTTGACGGCGACTGAGGTTTCTGACCTCTTGTTTTTTCTTATGCTTGCTTATTTGTCATTTTGGTATTTCTAACTTGTTACCTCCTTTATGCAGAAATGAGTCTAAAAGAGGCTTTGTTGAAGGGTCCCCTGAAGGCTGCTTCCTTTGTGTCGGTTCCCGTAACTCCTCCAGCTAGCTCGGAGACTGAGTCTGCTTCCTCAAGTCATCCTGCTCCAGTTATCAATATTGATGCATTAGAAACCCCCAAACGGAAGAAGGCTTTGGCCAACGTTTATGGAGCCTCTTTGAAGCACCGCTTAAGGAGTTCAAAACGGCCTTATCTGGGTCAATCGTCTTTATCCCATCTGGCGACCTCTTCTGTCGAGCCTGTCCACTTAGACGATGATTTCGAGTTTCCCGTGGTCACTCCTGCCAATATGCATGCATCTGTGGGATCCGATCAGGCTCAGTTCGATTCCCCTGGTAGTCATCATGAAGGATCTGGACCCGCCCCTCAGAGTTCGCCTGTTCTAAATACGGAGGAGCCGGATAACGATCTCGTGTTTGTTCCCCCATGGGGTTTGAAGATTGGGGCATCTGTCATGACGCCTCTGCAAGCGCATGACTTCCTTTCCTGTGTCATTCCTCCTGTTGATTCGGCTAATATTCGAGCTTTGGATCGGGACCGCTTGATTGGTGATTTCGGGACCCACCTTTATAGAGCTCTGGCACTTGGGGCAGCTGCTTGTCAAACCGTCATTGACGATGGCCAGACGTTGCAACAACTGAAAGATGAAATTTACAAGCTTGAGCAGTTGAATGAGAAAAATCACGGGAAGATTCAACGTTTGAGACATCAAGTTCTTCTGGCTAAAGAGGAGTCTCTAGGGATGCCCGGCTTGAAGGCGGATTTAAAGAAGGCTCAGGACGAGGCCGCCCGGTTGGGTATGGAGCTATCGAAAGCCTGAATTGAGCATGATAAGGTTTTGAAGGTACTATTCTCTTCCTCTTTTCTTGTTTCTTTGCATTGGTCTATAGGACTTATTTGTATTTTGGTATCTTTGTTGACAGTTGGAAGCTAGTTTTAAGAAGATGTGTGAAGAGAACGAGAGGCTGAAGAGTGAGGTTGACGCGAATCGTGTTCACAAAGACCGGTTGATAGGGGAATTCCAGGAGAAATATGACAAGATGGAGGCTCACAAGGACGGGTTGATCGTGGAACTTCAGGAGAAGTATGACAAAATGGAGCAAGCTTTCAAGAGTGCCCAGGCTGACCGAGCATGGATGGTGTCTGAAGGGTTCAAGTTGGTTTTTGTTCGGGCTCGGTCCTGCCATGAGAATTGTTTGGTTAGGGATGCTATGACTTGTGCTGTTTTTTCTTCAGGTTATCAAAGTGGTCTAAGAGAAGGTTATGAGTTCCAAGCTCAGGGCATTCCCCTTGCTGAAACACCCACCTATTTCGAGACCATGGAGGCGGAGGCTGAGGCGGCTTTTGGTACTTACGTTGCTTATGAGCCTCCATTTCTGGAGCAGCTTTCAGCCGTCCCTGACATATCGATGGAGGAGATTCGGGCCATGTCCTTGGTGGTGGACCCTCTCACTCCCTCTCCCCAAGGATGATCATGGACCTACTTGGATCATTAGGACTTTTGACAAACTCTCATTCCTTTTGCTGTTTTCGTTTACTTGTCATTCGTAAAAACGCTAGTATGTGTTAGCCCCCTAGGGGCCTTGTGCTTTTTGATGTAACCGATATTTCCCCCCTTTAGGGGCTGGACTTTGTTTGCCACTGAGGTGGTTTGGTAGTTTTAATCGTTCGAAACGTGCTATATTTAAAGTTATATTTGGCTTATGTTTTTAATCTCGCTTGGGGGTTTAGGACAATTTGATCATTGGGTTTCACTTTAGCAAGTTTTTTGGTTAACCGTGTAGCCTATCAGCGAGGCCTCCCTCTCATCCTTTCATGATGGAGGGGTGTTAGCTAAGTTTTGTTTAACAATTGTCTCGGAGACGGAATCATTAGTTAAATAGTTAAGTTTCCCAGTGAAACCATAAGGAACTTTTAATTTCATATGTTAGACATTAAGTCGCGTTGCGTAGATTGATTACAAAAAGACAAGACATCAACGCCCTATTACATGGAGTCCCTCTCGGAGAGGTGATTATTAGAATGTGACGTAGTCACCTGAAGGAGTGCCGTCAGATATCACAAAACACTATCGGGAAGCTCTTTGCATTTTCTCCTTTCTTCTCTCCCTTGCCTGAGGGGCTCAAGCATAGTATTTTCTCAGTTGCATGGCATTCCATGTACAGGGTACTTCTTCTCCCGTATTGTATGCCAGCTTGTAGGCTCCCTTCTCTCCAGCCCAAATGATTTGATAGGGTCCCTCCCATCGAGGTCCTAATTTCCCCATTTTCTTGTCGACTGGCCTCATTTTCTCGCAGTACCAGATCTCCCACCTTAAATCTCACTTCCCTCACTTTCGCATTGTAATACTTCTCCATTGTCTTCTTGTATTCAACTTCTCGCCGGGCTGCTGCCTCCCTTCTTTCCTCGGCGAAATTCAAAATTAGCCTAAGATCCCCTTCATTCTCTTCCTCACTCAGACGTGTCCGATGTGTGAGGATATTTATCTCCACGGGTATCATCTCTTCGGTGTCACAGGTCAAGCTAAAGGGTGTTTCCCTATGGCTGACCTTCGGCATGGTTCGATGGGCCCATAAGACGTGTGGTAATTCTTCGACCCAAGAACCACGCTCTCTCCCCAGACGGCGACGCTAGCCGATATGTTCAGTGGCATTTCCCTGGCTTCACTCTCGGTTATGCCCGGGAAATGGACCTCTACTTTCATCCACTCCGTATTTATCGGCTGGAATTCTTTCCCCACAGCTTTGAGGGGTCGCCCTCCGAAGGGCTCTCCCTCCTTCTCGTCTCTTCTCCTTATCATGTCTACAAAGTTTCTATCCTTCTCTTCATCTTTAACCCTGGGTGCTGATTCTATGGTCAGGGGTGGTAACTGTCCCGTTTTTAGAGCCGCTTCCCATAACCTTTTTAGCTGGACACAACTTTCAGTGGTGTGCCCAGGCTTTTGTGATAATTGCAATACCCGGAGGGGTTAGACTTGTATGCTTGTTTAAATGGACCTGGGGTTCTGGCGGGATATTTAGCCTTATCTGCCACCAACACATCCCCCCCTTCTGGGCTTACCTTCCCTCCGAAGGGAGGTCGGTATCTCCCTCCCTCGGGTCAGATACTGGGAAATCAGGGAGGGTGGTATGTCGTCGAGGTTATGTACCCTGCGTGATGTCCCTGAGGTCGGTATGGCGTGAAACGGGCTCTATCGAAAGGTATTTGTATTTTACCGGGACTTGCACTTCCCAGGTTCTTTCCCCCCAAAGGCTTGGGAGGCCCCTTCTATGTCTCCCATTCTCGCAGATTGGACCCCGTGTCTTTTCCCCTGACGAAGGCTCTAACTCGATCCATTAGTTGGTCGAAAGTGGCGGGAAAATCCTCCCCTAGTTTCTCTGTGAGTTGAGAGAATATTACCCCGTTTATGAATATGCTAATTTTCATGACCTCCGGGATGCCTTTGATGTTCATGCTTTCCGTCACGTACCGGTCCATGAATTGTTCTATTTTTTCTTCGTCTTTCCTCCGAATATGCAGGATCTCATTGGGGTTTTTCATGGGTTTTCTCTGCTGACTGAAATTTCGCAAGAACTTTCCTCTCAGTTCTTCGTAGCTATCTATGCTTCCAGGTTCTAGACTATCGAACCATACCCTTGCTCCCCCTGTCAAGGTTTGGGGAAACATTAGGCACCAAGCGGGCATGGTCCATCCACTGACCATCCCTGCACCTCGGAAAGCGTGAAGGTGATCTTTCGGGTCTTGTGTTCCGTCATATTTGTCTACTGTGGAGGGATACCGGAGCTTTGGAGGCAAGGTGGCCTCGGCTATGCGTCGAGTGAACTTCGACACGTCGGAGGTATCCGAAGGTCGATAAGGAGTATCTAGGTACTCTGTGTAGATCTTTCCTTGCCTTCGACAGAGGACAGAAAGGTTACTAGCGACTCCAGAAGAACCCCGGGGTCTTTACTGATTTCTTTCTCGGGTTCTTCGTCGTTTTTAGATTTTGGGGTGTCGAATGACAAGCGCGTCTTGACGGCTGCAAGCTTCTCTTCCTTTTCTTGTTCGTCCAGGCAGGCTCGGAGCGCATCCCTGTGAGTTCGTATGAACTCTAGAGTTATCTCCCATTTTTCACTGGTGGCTTGGCCCTTCTCCACCTCCTCTCTAAATCTTCTTTCTCCGTCTCATCCTCTATGAGGACCGACCCGTCCATTTCGCGTGTATTTAGCAGGTCTGCTTCTTCGTTTGTCTCGGTGACGGTGGATTCGTGCCCGTTTACTGTCGTAAGTCGGGATCCCCCCGGGATGCTCTGTTCTGGACTTGGATCGACCATCTTCTCCGAAACCGTAGTGTGGGATTTCCTGGTTGCAGGGTCCCACGGATGGCGCCAATGTAGAAACCTCAAATGAATCTGGCCTAGTATTGTTAGACAATGTTTGTGGGTGATGAATAATAAGAAGTTTCTTGTGAGAATTCAGAGAGATGATTGATTGATATTAAAGAGAGAGTGCCTCCAGGTTTCGTTTACATGCCTTTGACAATATACAAATCCCTATACATATATGGTTCAAAGGGAATCTTTGTCCCTTGACCGTTATCTGGTAACACTTTCTATTATCCAGCGGTCCTTTTATTGTCCCTTGACTTGAGTAGGCTTCACTCCTTTATCCGCTGGATGCTTCTCCTTTGCCTCAGGCGGGCGTCACTCTGCCTTGATGCTTCTGACTAACTGACATGTCAGCAGTTGACTTGTCTTTTTGTTCTTGGGGAGCTTTGGGCTGGACTTGCTTCCTTGGGCCTCATTTGGGCTATTTCCTATGTAATCTCTTCAATAACCATGATGAATCCACACCATAATGGTCCGATCATCGGGTTTAATTTTGCATTGTTTTCAGTCATGGTCCGGGTTCGCCCCTTTGCACAACCTTAAATGAAGTTTGTTTTTTCTAATTTTTAAACTTTATGCATATATTTCGTCATCACTAGAATAAGTACATGGGTGGTAGTGGCCATTTTATTTGTCAAAAGACAGAGACTTTCTAAAATGAGGTTAAATAATCAAGCTGGCGGCTGATTTGTCTTTAGGTTACGATTTAATTATTATCTAAAACTAGACATATTTGGTAATCTCGTCCCTATCTAAACTTAACCCTTTTTGGAAGAAGATACTCATACACAATGTTATCTTTATTTAATTTAACAACGTTTAAAACTACCTTCAATACCTGTATGTGTAAGTTTTTCTAAGATGAGATATCAACAATTTATACAGATTTTGATGCTCTAAGCCTCTCTTCTTATACAAGAGCACTATCAATGAACAAACTTATCACTGTGAGAAAACTCCCGTGAGCCTCAAATGTCCCAAATCTTAACCATTATCCACATGTCAATGGACCAAAAGACCAATAACATTATACACTATCTAATACCAGTGGCGGCCCAAGGTTTTCGGAGACCTCAAGCTAAATATAAAGTTGGGGGCCCTTATAAAAAAAGGTCATATAAACCCTTCTTCTTTACCCAGGCTTGGGACCGACATTGGCGAAGTTAACTTTTTTTAAAAAAAACTTATATGTTGCGTTTGTGATAAAAAAAATGCGTACATAAAATTTGCATTTCTAACTTTAATGATTCGAACGAATCATAACATAGGCAAAGTTTGTAGTGTATAAATTGGTAAGTTAACATATTATAAAGTAATAAACTAACGAGTAACTACTAACATCAAATCCAGTGATATCTAAATTACGCACATCCAAATCGAAGCATAAATCCAAAATTCAAAAGAACACATGCAGACCTCGGTCACTTGATGACTCATATTAAGTATAAATACATTACAATCGGCAAACCGAAAATAAAAATAAATGCAAAATACAAATTCAAATCGCAGTCGGAAGTTCAAAAATGACCAAAACACGCTACACATAATATTGTTCGCAAATCACAAGAGCAAGAAATACAATCTCAGTCATATAAAAAAATGGCAATTTGGTCATTGTCGGTTTCCAAGATTGACGATTGGAATTTTGAAGACGTTAGAGATAATTTCATAAAACCATATGCCACGTCCAATTGATTGATGGTGTCCAACTTTTATGCCTTTAAGTCTTCGGTTTCTTTTTAGCAAATATATAGCTCATCTTCATATTATTAATTAACAATAATACAATGTATATTAATAATTTTGTTATACAATATGGCCATATGGGGGCCTTAATATAATTGTGGCCTCAAGCCATTGCTTGGGTCATCAATGAAGTAGGGCCGACAGTGTCTAATACTGCTCTTAAAACCACACATTTATGTTCGTCATGAGACTTAAGCCCATCATCTAGGGAGATGCATCTCTACCCAACACCTTAGTACCTCTAGGCTAAAAACCCATTGATATTTAAAATTGAACTTAACTAATATATAGAAGATGACAAAAATCCATTTATGATTGCAACATAAATAGAATAGTTGTCATAAGAAGATGACATGGCTTTGGTAGTTCGACATATGTGGAGTTGGAAAAGTGAATTTAAGTTTTCATATTTGGGGAGAGGGGTTTTGGAGCTCAAAGCTTTTGCATATTTGGGGAATTTAAGTTTTCTGATTCAGAATATTACTGGAAATGAAAAGGGCCAAAAGGGGATGCCTCGGGATGTTTCGGTTGAAGCTATAAGGTTAGGGAGAGAGCGGGAGATCATGATTGTAATTTTAAATGGTAGAACTTAGAGCATCTATAAATAAGTTGATTTGTTGGAGAATGATCCGGAATCAGGTTCTTCTCTCCCCAAATCTTTCGATAGGTGTCGGCATCTCTATCTGGAGTTGGATTATTATTGGAGCGACCTCTCTTTATCATCACCACATTACATGTCGGATTTTCAATTTATGTCAAAAATGAAGACGTTATTAATTTATTCCATTGTATGATGGATTTGGAAAGCTAGGAACCCTTTGTTTTTAAAAGAGAGACCATTAATCACCATTTAAACTATGGATGAATTATGGTCCTTTCATTTAACTAAAATTTTAGTACAATATTAATCTTTTTTTTTCTGTTTTCTTTTTTCTAAACGAGGAACTTCATCCATCTAGAAAAATTAAATATAAAATCAACTTTCATTAAAGATATTGTCACAATATTAATCTTTTAATCCATCTAGAATAATGAAACATAAACCAAGATAAATATACTTTTATTAGATTATACATTAATTTCATTTCATCCAAATGACATTTTATATGATTGCGTCATAAAGAAACATCAGCATGACGTCACTCACTTTTACCCACTCGCAGCTATGCTCGTGTAACAGCATAGTAGTCTTCACCTATCTTAACTAATCTAGTTTAGCGCGTGGTCGTGGATCTTACTCTCCTAATTTGTTTAGAATTTCTTTGCCACTAGCCTGTTTCAAAAAATAGAAATAAACACACATTTTCTTATTTTAAACAAATATACACATCATATTTTGCTATATTATCGATAAAGGTGTGCTATATAGATATCACACAAACAATTAATAGCATATAGCCGAAAAGTTTACCAAGCAATAGCATCAAAGCATTTCAAAAGTTTTAACCAATAAGCTTCTAGAAATGTTCTATTCGTAGAAAAAAATTAAATCTGATATCAAACCAGTAAACAATACAGTGATACAGATCTCAGGGATGTCTAATCACACCCATTCCATCTTTAGCTCTACTCATCTTGACGGGATTCTTCATGATCCAACTAATGATGTTAGATCTTCAAACCGCTTTGAGGATCACAAGTCACAAGTTTTTGGTACAGACGTCAAGACTATGAAACCTGCAAAAACAAGAAGAGGATGTTACAAAAGAAGGTATGATTTATTCTGCATAATATTTTAACTAGCATAAATCGATCATACCATCCTTAAAATACATGTATACGATGTGATGTTGATGGTATTGATCTAAGTTGCATATGATTTTGTATTTTCATATCTTGTCTTCGTCAATTAAACAGCTGTCAACCATATAATATATATGTAAACATGTCATATGCATATTACACACACACACACAAACACACTAAGTTGTTAATAATTACTTTTTGGTTGCAGAAAAAACGTTTCAACGATTACAAAAGTTGTCTCTACTTTTGACTGATGATGGATATGCTTGGAGAAAGTATGGTCAAAAAACGATTCTCAACTCAAAGCATCAAAGGTAGAACATAAGGATTTGACTTGAATATCATAGCAAGTGCAATCGTGTTCTTTTTTTCAAACTAAAATCTATCAAAGACTCAACTAGGTTCGAATTTATTATGTTTTATCATTACAGATAAGAAATATGTTTTTCTACGTTGCACAGGAACTATTATAGGTGCAGTCATAAACTTGAACAAGGGTGCCAAGCAACTAAACAAGTCCAGAAAACCAATGACATCTAAGTACAAGATCACATACGATGGCTTCCATACTTGCAATAATTTACAAAGTGCTACCCAGGTCATTTTTGAAGCTCCAAACCCTAAGGATAACTCGATCCTTATTAACTTTGAAACAAATACCCTTATGGAGAACCATAAGTTTGGTAATTGTTTCCAATCAATGAATGACACACATAAGAACGATTTTCCCTCTTTAAGTTTAAAGCAGGAACAAGTTTTCTCATTGGATCATGATACTCCATGGGATTCAATTGTGGGACTCTCACAAGTTTCATCAGAACCTATGTTGATGATGTCATCTGGATTTAACTGTGAGAACCTGGTATTGTCACCATTGTTTTCATCTACATGTAGTACATATGACTATGAGTTTGACGATATTATCGAAAGTTATGACTGTGGTGACTTCATCTTTGAATTATACCGATAGCAAGTAACTTTTCATGAAATTATGTAATATCTCCAAAGTATAAATGGTAAGGGAAATGTAACTTTTTAATTTTTTCGAAGTATATTGTAGTTAATTTTAGTTAAATATGAATTTGAGTCCATCAATAAGGTATGATGCATTGTATACCCGTTTAAGATACAAAGATAATGTATTAGAACTTTAGTTAAATAATTGAATAATGTAGTTACTTCGGTTTTTATTTAAGGGATGATCCTCCAGATAAATAACCCTAAATTTCTCTACACCTTGTGCGTGAGACAAGTCCACATTTTTTACTTTCCGTTTTGCTTTAGTTTTCGTAATTGTGTATGTCAAACGCACAACCTAAAGTATCGAAATCTCATTATGAGCTCCATTTTTAACATAGTTTAATTAGTTACGAAGCTCTGACGTATAACACAAACATATAAAATAATAGTATTAATCATAATAAAATTTATAATGAAGACTGAACATAAGACATCATTGTCATGAATCAATTTAAATTATTTGGTCTAGCATATGATAGGTAGTGTTATCCTTTGAACATTCCCTTTTAAGTTTACTAGTTGCCATTAGAACTTGATGTTTTGAACTAAAAGTTGTTCTTATAAATTAGAAAAATACACGTTCACACAAAATTTACTTTAACTTGGTTAATTCCTCTTTTCGTGTCCATTATGGTCATGATACACCTGCCCAGTTCCGCAAGAACTCTAGGAATTGCACGACATAATTCCAATCAAAGCGACCATATTTCCTCTTACTAGGTGATTCCATGAATTATTAAAAGCACCATGGCTAGCCTGATTTACACTTAAAACTAACGTTATTATGTCTATCCTATCCTCACATCAGTGCCACTTTTTGGGTACTCCCTCATAGTAACCCCCCCCCCCCCCCCCCCCACACACACACACACACTCACTTTTCCCCTAGATTATATTAGTTGTTTATCCAAGCTAACCTGAATCTTGGGATCTCATGTCAACTACATTATTTAATCTTTCTTGGGTTGTAATCCAACTCACCAAACTAACCCGTTATGAAGGTTGGTGGGTGTAATTAACAAATTCACTACTCTGCGTCATCTCTCCTATTCTCCAATCGAGAGTTGCTTCTTTGTTGTTTCACCTTAAAGGTAGAGATCACAAGTATCCCAAACGTTTCACTAGTATAAAGGTAACGATCAGCTTTATAATGTTTCACTAGTTCAAGATAGTAATCACTATCTATGTTTCATTAATCTCAAGAGGTAGTGATCACATCTCACACAATTCACCAAACAAGTTAATGGTGAGCCCCTCACAAACTTCTCACTAAAAATAATGGTACGTAGTGATCACCAAACTATAACAACATACGAGTGAATAAAACAGTAGTTGTAGAACTACACCTAATTATAAACCTAACAAGCACAATTTGACTAGAAGTGAGAAACTAATAATGATAAACGTAACTTTAAATAGATAAATTAGGCCCTTGATCGAACAGCTTCGGCGGTCGTTCCAACGGCTGAAAGAACGTCTAGTCCACTTTTTCTTGGCTTTTGAAAAACTTAAACGTTGTGTATCAACTCAAACGCTTACCATTGCGCTTCTCTTACGAATAAGCTTGCTCAAATGCACCTAAATCCATTTCAATACCTCAAGTAAAAAAACATTAATTTCCTGTTTTTTCATCATTTTTATACCATTTTATCAATACATTCTTAAATTGGCACCAATATTGGTAAACATGAAAAACATATAAACAACAAAGAAACAGATTTACATGTCAGGTGAAAATATATGCAAAGGAATCAAAATGGAGGCATAAAATCCTTACTCTAGTGGCCTAGTGGGTTACACAGCCGCCATGATGTTGCCCAAAGTTGATACATTATTTAAAATCTTAATTTGTACTTATTAAAAGGTTCCAAAGATGTTTTTAAGGAGTGGATTCCATATGTTGTCAAAATAATCATGCACGTTTAATGCAGACAAATAATAACTCCACTTTTGGAATCGTTAACATGTGTGCTTACTCTTAATAGTTTATTGTAGGGGGGCTGCTGGCAGTTATTCAAAGAGCAAGGGTTTAGTTTTGAAATAATTTAAGATTCGGATTATTTGTTTATGAACATGTTAGATAAAGAAGTAGTTTGTTCATTAAAAACTCATATAGATTCGACTCAGAAATGATGAGTACGAATTAAAGGTACCTTGCTGGTTTGAGTAATATTACAAAATTGAAAAAGTTGCTGATTAATTAAATAAGTTATCCTTAAATAAGTTATCCAACCAGCTAGGTGTCTATGCCTTGTATAATGATAGTTTTGACATTTTGTTAAGAATGTTTGTTCTTGCATGGAACAAATTCATTTATCAAAGTCTCGGAGCCAGAAACATTTTTCTATGGGTTTAGAATTTTCAATGCTTGATTTTTTTCCCAGTGTCATAGTTTTCCCGCCCGAATGAGTCGGGTCGTGTTGGGTTGATCATTCGGTTAGATACATAAAATGCAATATCACTATCATATAAAAAATATATCATTAACATTCAGTGAAATACAAAGTCATTAAATATAAAGATATTGTCTATTATAACTTTTTCTTATCAATCGTGACTCTGAAAAAGAACTCATTCTCAATATAACAAATACAAGCATCATTTATATACTCGTCACCCAAATGATTATGTAAATCCGACTTCACATGCTTCATTGAAGAAAAATAATTCTCAAACGATAGACCAATAGGTATTGGTTGTGGCGATGGTTGAAACCATCAGAATCTATGTCTATGATATCGGGATTAGATCATGAGGATATGTTATCATCAAGAATGTTTTTGTCTACATGTAGTACATATGGCCATGAGAGCAGTGAAATCATTGAAGGCTATGACGTTGACGATATCATTGGAGGCTATGATTTTGGTGATTTTCTCTTTGAATAATGTTCTTGCTAGATAGTTTTTTCACGACAATATGTAACATCTTTGGTGTATGGATACATGGAAAATTATAATATTCGTTTATGAAATACATTAATAATTACGTTTGGTTAAACTTTATTAATTTATTTGATCTTTTACTAAAGAAAGGACCAAGGGTAGTACGGTGCAATTCCTTAGTCAATGGTCATATTATTCAAGCTGGTTTGTCAAAAGGCTAGTTTTTGTCTTTAGAAACTATTAATCATCTTTATTTTTGTATTAGTTTTCCTATTTAAAAATAGTTAATAATATATATTTGTTGTTTGCATTAGACATGTTGGGTTAATTTTAATTGAGAAATTGAGATTTAATAACTTAATGTAACATTTTTTTTCTTTCTTTTTTTAAATTTTTTACATATATGAAAAAAAAATTACATTTTTTTCTTTCACACCATGTTGACTTTTTATATAGATGTAATGCGAATTTACATTACATCAATCATTACACATGTTTAAGGTACTTTTTTCTCTCTCATGCATTATTTTTTAGTCAGATTTAGTCCTGGACAAAAATTCTTTATCCATATAATTGATTGTGTGATCTATGTAGATTCTTAAAACTCTTACAACTAATCAAGTCTAAAATATCTTTCCTCTAACATGTTTATGATTCGCTAGTAAATATTGTACACGTGTGTTTTGTTACACCTTGTTTCTACATCGAATAATACAGTGAGATTAAGAACATCTATATCAAAGTTCATTAAAAAAAAGCACACTGTTAAACAAAATATATATCAAACTCATTAAAAACTTATATCAAAGCTTATAAAAAAAGGCATTGCAAGTTTCGGATTCTGGTTACGATTATGTAATATATTATATTGCTAGGAGGTATTTGACTTTCTAGTACGAGTGCTTGCTTCCATACTGCTAACTATGAAGTATTTGATTGCATGGATCATGAGAACTTACGTGCTTCCATAAAGCCAACTTAGAAGTATTTGATTCTCAAGGCGTGAGGACTTACTTCCATCTAGCTAACTTGGGATAAATTGATTCTTGAATAGTTGAATGCTAGGGCTTTGGTTTTTATATACTAGTTAGATTTATACGTTTTTTAACAGAAAACGAGAATATATTCCACCAAAGAGACTAGCAAGAAGTTAGTACCAAGAAAGCAAACTTAAAGCAACGAGAAAACCCAAAGAAAATACACCAAATAATACTAACAGCACTGCCACCGAGAAAAACATAACGAGGGGACCCCTAACAAATCATGGAGGATGCATACAGGGATACATGAACAATGACTACGTGTATTGGGGGGTGGGGTGGATCCGATGAACACCATCCTTTAACACCTCTTGGGTTTAGAACTCATTAGACTCTCTAGTAAAATTTATATGTATCAAAAGGAGTAGTAGTGTTTGAGTTTGTGTAAATTTGACTTAGATGCCAACACATTACACATCCATTAGGGAACATAATTCTCACTAATTGTTTTGAGAGAGTGAACATAGTGGTCTTTGAATTGAAAAGTTAGAATTTTTTCTAAATAAGTCATTTTAAGTCTAAGGGGCTGTTTGTTTACATCTGAATGGAACCATTCGGATGTAAACATCTGATTCATTCAGACTTCCGACTGTTTGGTTTCAAACAGAAAAACATCTGAATGGTTAAAATTAGGTATGAATCATTCAGACTTATTGTTGTTGCTGAATGGGAAAGAGGCTCGTTCAGATCTGAATGAACTAAACAGCCCATCTTCTACCTATTTGTTTAGCTTTTCTAATGTTTTGTGGTATATACTTTACGGCTATAAGGTATAAACACCAATAAGATAATTTAGTTATGAGCCTTGGGATATTTGGGAATAGATCAACGAGACTTGGTAGCTTAATAGAGTAATGCAAATAACCATGTTGTCTTTTATTACAAGTTCGATGGTAACTTGTACCACAATGCATTATACATATTGCGAATGTTTTGAATTTTTGATAACTCTAAGCTTCGATATAATATTTTTAAAATTTTGAGAGCATATGCGGTAAATCATAAAAATGATTTGATAAATATTATAAAAGAAAGAGTCTATAAAATAGAGGTATTACAAATCTCAGTATATGTATATTGATGGTTACACTACAAAGCCCAATCTATGTCATATTCGTTTTTTAGTCGTTGGTCATGCCTTTATGATATAATTCCCTGTCCGATAAGAAATCGTTGAATTTCAATATATGATAAATATTAAAAACAGTTTGATTCAAACAAACACATATAATTTGTTTGGTATTGGCCAATGACTCCGTGTAATAGTGTAAAGATTTGAAACCAAGACCATTTTATATAATGTTTGTCTCTTGTTTTCAAGGTTTTAGATTTTAAAATGACTACTTGACTAGAATTCAGATTTCAACACGGTCACTGACCTAAGAGTGAAATCAATCAAAATTCAAGACTAAAGACTAAAGAGGGATGGGTTTGAAAACAAATTTTGGGACCATAGAAAATCTAACAAATGGGAAAAAGATTATTGATTGGGACCATTTGTCTCCATTATTATTATTTACCCTTTTTTTCTCTTATATAAGGCAAATTGGATTATAATACCGTTTGAATAGTTCGGTAAAAATTAGATTATGCATTTTACTTGAATGGGTTTGGATAGTTTGGTAAAAATTATTGATAAAAGTTGTGTAGTGCGATTGGTTTTATAAAACTGTTTTGCTCTTGCATTTAAGGCTGGTGTTAGTTATTTGAGTTGAAACGGATTAAATCATTAAAGCGTTAAATGAATTAAATCGAAACAGATCAAAATCGAACTAAATTACAAACTTGGTTTACATTTTGTTTTTAACCAAAACTATAATACAGTTTTCGGCTTCACAAAATTTAAGCTTAAAACCAAAAATCAGAATAATTCTTATAAACTAGATAATAAATAATTAGTATTTAAGTTTTATCATTTAAATCAATCTTATGTGACCCAACAAAATCAAACGATAAATAATGATAAAAAGAAAAAGAAACATTTGAAAAGGCGATTCAGATTAATTTATTATGTGAAACTAAAATCAAATTGAAATTCAGTTTTTGATTTGGTTTTAAACTACTTGAATTTAAATTGATTCGATTATCTGTTTTAACCAATAAAATCTTTAAACTGAAATATGAACATCCTTACTCCATTCTCTTTTCTTACTCTCTTTTCCCTTCATGTATAAACATATACTTTTAGAAAAACATGATAATTTGTTCATCTCTAAGTAGTGAGACTTTATTCGTTAATAATCGATAAAACAAACAGAGTAAAGAATGGAGTCCTTTGAAGTCCTTGTCCTCAAAAAGTGTTCCTAGAAATATGCTAAAGTTTCACATTGTGTGAAAAACTGAAAATAGTCAAATACATATGTGAAAACGCCTCTTTTTCCACCACGTGTGGCCCGCAAACCACGATCTTTTTTTTTTCGATTTGTAAGAAATAGAAAACCAATGTTTATGCTAATTGATTTTTTTATAACTGATGAATAAAGTCCGAGTATTCAAGGTAACTTGTACGTTTATAATCACAGACAAAAAGACAACATGTATGTTTACAATCACAGACAACGTTGCGTAACCCAAGCATACCATCTACTGTCCAGGGGAAACCTGTTGCTCGAAAGTCTGCGGTAAACCCGGTTGTGACTGATTCGAACTTTAGCCATTGCAGTCTCCAACCCAAGTTTTCACTTTCATTCCAGTGCCAGACTGTTAGTTGAGTTATAACTCATTGGTGTCTATTCTAATTGAGATCTGGATGAAAAAAAAAACTCAAAAATATACTATGAAGGCTAAATACGATGTATTACTTTCTTGAAATTTGTATAATATTAAGTATGCTTTCTTATTTGATTCATTTGAATTTTATATTGGAAGATGCGGATCTCATTTAATAGAATCAGTTCAATACATTCTTTTGTTGTATCTATGGGTGTTATGTTGGGTTTGTATAGATTTAAGTATGCTATATCTATTATATTTTCCTTTCGACTCTTCCAAATAATGAAAAGTTTGGATGAAAGAAACCAATGTCTTCATGATATTATAAATTATTTTAACAAATGAGCCGAGAAATGGACTATAACCTAAGCTCAATAAAAGACAGGACCGTCTTCGAGATTTTAAATACATCGGCCGAACCAAAATAAAAAAGCCCGTAGGCTATAATGAATTTTTTTTATTCGCTGCCGTACATGAATAAAACTTTTATCGACCGATTATTATAAGCAGAAAATATTCTAAGTATGTAATTATATCATAAACTATTACAAATAACCTTATTTTTAACACCAAAAAACATATATGTAATATGTATATAAAAAGTTTGTGCCCCCGCCGATGGTGCAACTCGTACACCCTACAAGTCTCCCCTGATAAAAGATAATAAACACATCATAATATCCTTCAGTTGATAATTTCAAAATATAAATTAACTATAGATTCATATATATGTAACTTCAACGAGGATGGATGTCACACCTCTAAATTCCGACATCCAATTTATTGGGATTACAGCTTACACTTTACACAGTTGTTTGATAGCCTTTTAATGACCATTAAAATGCTACATCATGAACCATTAAGAAATAGCATGGTCATTAAGAGACTACCAATCATAACAAAAGACTTTGCAAATAACGTTTTTACTGTGCATAAACTGTTATAGATTTTTAACTTTACAAATAACTTATAAATTATTTTTAAAAATAATAACTCTATCCACTATGATGGGATGTCTCATGCTTTTTTTTTATACCCGAAGATTCCTTATGACTCACCTGAAACACGTACCCATCGCCTAATTATACTTTAAAGCTTTAAAAATATATACTTCATGTATCAAACAACATACATGCCTTTCACAACAGTTTATATAAAGTTGTTTTATGTAGCAATTAGCAACTTAATCTATCACACACAACATAGCAAAAACAAAAAACATATTCATTCATTTTTAGGAAACTTAGAGGGTATTTGGCTGAGCTTATTTTGTTTTTTTGCTTTTTGCTTTTTGGAGGGGTAAAATGTCCAAAATACCCATTCAAAAAGCAAAAAAGCTTCAATTTTGTGCTTTTAGGTGTTTTTGGAGAGCCATTTTGGACATTTTCTTCCTCCAAAAAGCAAAAAGCAAAAAGAATAAGCTCAATGATGTCGCAGCCCTTAATGTCAATTATGGATCATGAATGCCATCAAATTAATACATAGTCGTTCAAAAGAATAAAACAAAAATAACATATAACTCACCTATAACACGTCTCATGCATATCATTATAGCCTCACACTTATAAAATCACATTCATGGTAACTTAGCAATGCAAGACTCAAATTACCACTTTAACCAGCCCTCAAATTAACTATATTAAACACCATAATACGGGTTAGTTTTCTTTCTAAAACTCGTTCATTAGTATCATAATTACCTAGCAGCTCCGTACCCTCATAAAATCATCATGCTTAGTTATATTTTGATTATGTTTGGATGTCTTTTAAATAGTTGTAGGACTGTTGTTAGTCATAGTACGTAGTCAATGGTAAAATCTTCAATTAGGGTTTAAATTTGTCCAAGAGATGTGAAATGTCATTCTAATTGAACTGTATGAATGAATCATCCTTTGATTGTTTCGTCGGTGATGAACTGATTCACCCAGGGGATTCTCACTTTGGTTAATCGTCTTCATCGAGACTTATTATGGCTTTATTGAGTTTCCTAGAATGTTTTAATTTTACCAGAAAAAGACTAAATGGCCCCTCATGTTAGGGGCATGTTGATGGAGTCAAACGGTTGGTTGCATTGTGTAATTGGGGGCTGTCTGATTGCAACGAGAATGAAAGATCATGAAGTGAAAAAAGTAAAATTGTTGTTGAACTGAAAACGCTTTTTTTGGCAAATCACGATAATGAAAACAACAATTTGTTCAGAATACTTTATGAATACCCCTATTTACTCATATTTCGGTTTTATTGAATACCCCTATTTACATTATTAATCTTTTGTTTGGTTTAATACTTTTAGTAAACGTCCAACTTGTTTGCCAATGGACTGTTTTGCCCCTCAACTCTAAGCATTTATAAAAGCACCAAATGGTTACTATGGTCATTTTTTTTCTTTTGCATTCGTCATATATGATTAAATCAGCACACGTCACTTCAATTTCTGTAAGAATTTCTTTGCAACTTGCTTGTTTAAAGAACGCTTTTTATTAAATTTTTGTTACGAAAATATGCATTACCTTACATTACCTTTTCCTATATTATTGATGGGTGTGCTAACTTGCAATTAGATCTCACAAAACCAAATATAGTATGGAGTCTTCCTCTTGGCCGGAAAGTTCACCAACCAATACTAGGATCAAAGCCATTCAAGAACTTACAAAATGTGGGATAATAACCAATAAGCTCCGAGAAATGCAGGGTTTGCCAAAAATAACAGTATCTGACCTCAAGTCAGATAACGGTGTGGTAGTACAAATCTTGGGGATGTTTGAGAACACCCTTTCGATCTTGAGCTCCCCCAAGCTTAATGAGACTTGTAATAATTCAACTAAAGATGTGAAATCTTCAAGCAGCGGGAACCCTCATAACTCAGCAGATTCCGGTGAAAGCATTAACACTATATCACCCAAAAAAACCAAAAGAGGATGTTACAAAAGAAGGTACGTTTTATTATACATAGTATTTTATCTAACTTAAATTTGTAATAATAATGTATATATGATGCCTGATTGATATTATTATATCTAAGTTGTATTATATATGAAATTGTTTCCCATATCTTATCTTTATTAGATCATACAAATAGCAATCATACACATATGCAAGTGACCCCCCCCCCCCCCTCTTTTATCCCATCCCCACTGCCCAAACACACCAATTCAATATAACAAAATTAATGACTTTTTGTGTGTGTATTCAGGAAAAATGTTTCAACGACTATAGAAATTACTTCGAATTTATTTGATGACGGGTATGCTTGGAGAAAGTACGGTCAAAAAACGATTCTGAACTCGAAACACCAGAGGTAATATTTGTGGAATCAAATTGAATACTTTAGCAAATACTATTTTAAAGTTATACTATTATAACTTTTGTTTTGCTATATTATCCAGGAACTATTATAGGTGCAGCCACAAATTTGAACAAGGGTGTCAAGCAACCAAACAGGTTCAAAAGATTGATGACGAGCCATCAAAGTATAGGATAACATTAAGCGGATTGCATACATGCAATAATTTACTAAGAGCTCCTCATATAATTGTGGAGGATTCAAGCCCTAAGGATAATTCGGTCTTTATTAATTTTGAAACAAAAAGATTTACGGAGAACCATAAAGTTGGCACTCGTTTCCAATCGGTGAAACATACATCTAAGGAGAGTGTTCCTTCTTTAAAACCTTTGAAACACGAACAAGTTTCTTCAGTTGAACATCATACCCCATGGGATCCCATCGAGGGACTCTCACATGTTTCATTTGAACCTATGTCTTTGATGTCACTTGGATTCGATTATGAGGATATGGTATTGCCAGGGATGTCTTCCTCTACATGTAGTACACATGACTATAAGATCGAAAGCTTTGACTACGGTGATTTGCTCTTTGATATGTGCTAGTTACTTTTTACGGCATCATGTAATATTTTCAACTTATTGATAGCTCGAAAATGTAATCTTTATTTATGAATAATTTGGTTAAGCTAAGTCTGCGGGTTATGATCCGATGTTCTATGTATATTTAAGTTTTAGTTAACAATTTTAATAATGGAGTTAATTTGGGTTCTATTTTTAATTTTTCTTTACCTTATTTAGCCATTTCTCTAAAATAAATACAAGGATAGCAATGTCCGTTTCGTGTAGTCATTTGTTGAAGACTCCAAGGCTAATCCCATTAATCTTTACGATATGTTCTTTGTGGCATAGGTTCTCATGACTAGATTATACGACGTTTCTTTTGTCTTTCTTTCCATGCTCATGTTGATGCTGACTAGATTGGTTGTTTAGATGATCGTCACTTCACCATAGACTATGTTTCTTGGTCCTAATCTCAAAGGTTAATTTTCAACAAAATAACATACAATTGATCGATCTAGCATCGAGGCTTAGTAAGATGTATTGGCTCTATGAATGTTTAGCTTTTCTAGGTTATATATGTTTGTTATTCAAGAATTGGACTTATCTATTCCAAATTCACTTGTTCTGTAGTGTGACAATATTGGTGTCACCTACCTTACCAATCTGGTGTTTCATCAACATACAAAAAAACCTTGAAAATTATTTACATTTTGTTCGAGTTATGGTTTTGTCACATACTCGTACGAGTTCATTATCTACCTACATATGTTGATGTTTTGACATAGAGGTTATCAGTCCACTCGGTTCTTTACTCTTTGTTTCAAGTTTCACGTTGCTTTGAATGTTTTGCCAGAAGCTCACCACTACGTAGTTGTTCCAACAGTCATGATATTATTTCAGTTATTCCGTATGTTAATTAGTTGTATATATTCGTTGTTACTTGTTACTTGTAATCGACACTATATGTTTTAATGTCCTCTCTATAACAAGACACTTAAAAATTTTACAAATGAAAATAGAAAGCCATGTTTGCTAAGCATCTTCTTTTGGTTTTAATGTTAGCTCGGTTCATATTCAATTATATTTTGATTTAATATTATTCCATTGATCGTGGTCCTTAATACCAAATTAGGTTCATTATTATTATCCTTTTTTTGGTAAGACACTTTCTCTTAATCTCAACTTGCCATTTAAAAATAGAACGCCAACTGTCTTTGTGTGTGTATTGTTGCAACTCTTTCACAAAAAGAAAAAAAAAACAATATTAAAATTATATTATAGTTGATAACTCCAAAAGATATTCTAAAAATACTAATTGTATTTTTAAAATCAACACGTTTCTATTTTCTTAATTTGCTTTTAATACATTTGGGTCTCTTGCCTCCGAAACTGTTGTGTTTTTGAAAATAGCTCAACGGGTCGTGAACATTAACTCATTAATGACGAAAAACCTTAAATTTGTTTTCAGTAGAATCGGTTTTGTAATTTAAAAAAGGATTGTGACACAACTTTACTTATTTTAATTGAATCATTGTTAAGTGTATTAGTGAGAATATATAATATGGTGATAAATTAGCTCATACCCTTATTTATCTCAGGTTCTTGTAATTTTATACTTTAATGCTTTATTCAATAATTATTTATTTTCTTGAATAATATAATTAACCAACATGTTACATTTTATCTTTGTAAGAACATACCCAGAAAACATATTCTATTAAATTATTATTCAAGCTTTAATCACTAAACTACATTTTCATGTATATTTATAAAGCTGTGTGCACATTTTTAAAGTATGTCTTTCTATAGTGAGTGAAGTATAGGTTATCAATAAAGTATGATAGCCGCCTATTTTAAAACTATTTTAACTTTATACTTATACTTATTTTAATAGTAACATTTTTATACCTATAGTCCTAATCATGTCATGTAATTTACTATTTTTAAGATCTGTTTTTTAAATATTAGGTAGCAACCAAAAATTTTTGGATTAAAAAGATTTATTTGAACCTATTTCTAGTTTTCTTTTATTAGATTGTTTTGATTCTTAAAAAAATATTATCAAACATGTTCTATCGTATATATTTTTAGTTTATGGTGGAATGTAGTACATGTAATCGTTCAAATTTAACATTGGTATTAGCAAATGGTACCGGGTATCAGGTTGAACCGGTATAGAAATGGGTACCGTTGATACCAACTATTAGATGTTTCAGAATCGATACATTACTAGTACGACATAGTTCATTACCGATACCAAACTGAACATTTTTTATACTTGTACCAAATTTTTAAAAAGTCAGAAAGTTCATGATCAGTACCGTATATACCGCGCTCATCCCTATTTCACATTATGTGAAAAGGCTTTTTTTTTCACCTCTTGACACCAACAAACGCGACCCGTAAAGCACTACCTCTCTCTCTTTAATAAATTTTAGGAAACAAAAAAATATTTTCGTTATTTTAAATGATAACCAGATAAAAAAGTATATTAAAAAAAGATGATGATGCAGACGAAGTATTTCTGTGTTTTTTTAATTTCAAAATTGTATAGATATTATTAAAGATAAATTTACTTTAAGGAATTAGGTTTCAAACTATTTATTTTAATACATAATTCATATTAATCAATAATCATGCAAATTCAAATATTATGTTATTTTTGTGTTAATTGAATAACATAACAGTCGATAGCTTAGTCTAATTGTAAATGTGTATGACCTTCAACTAAAAAAAGTATAAAATAAAAGAAACCAATCGTTTGAATTTTATTTATTTTGAAAAACATTAGCTCGATGAATAAAAACTTACTCGCTATTTAGCGCAAAATTTCTTAACGATAACCTTCTACTTAAAAAGAATAATTACTAAATAATAACCAAGTTTTATATTTATAATTGCATTTAGATTATTTAACTTTAATATTTGATTAGTGGATTTCAAGATGTTAGGCGTAGCCTAACTCACTTAGGCCCAAGTGATTATCAAATGGGCTACGGGCACGAGGCTTACAAACTTGGGCCTAAATAATTTTCTTAGGTGAGATTTAAGGGCGTTGAAACTTGAAGCTGCTCGTCGCTTAAACTCGTTCGCCGCTCGCTTGAAAAATGTTCATTTTCTTGCTCGATTGTTAATGAGCTGCTTTGCTCAGTTCGGTTTGTAAACGAGCCAAGCAATGAACAAAGGTCTGCTCGGTTCGGTTCGACTCGAATATTCTTTATTTATTTTGGTATATAATTGTATATGAACACATATTATATAGACAACACACATAAATAATATACGTATACAATTTTTTAAACCCTTTTAAATTTTTTCATATTCCGTTAGTTTTATAGTTTCATTAGTTCAATTTAAATTTTCAGAATACTAAAAATTTATTTACATATTAATTATATATCACATAAAACTTTTTTTCTCCTAAAAATTTACAACATATTACATGTTTTTCTAAAGACTACTAATTTGTTTACAAAATATATATTATTTACAACCTTCAAACTTGTTTCTTATTAAATTTTTTAGAGTAAAAAAGAATTAAATAATGCTCGAAAATCGCTCGATGTTCGATCGGAAAATGGTCTGACTGGAAAACCAGTTGAAGATGGAAACCTCTTCAACTGAGTAAACATAGTTGTTGGTAATCTCACGATGTCACTCTCCTGTCATCGGTTATCTCTTGATTAAATCCATCGGTAACCCATCATAAACTCATTATGCACTCAATGTATTCCTAAAAATTATCACTGATGGATTACCAACGAACCCTATTCACTAGGGTATTTCCAACGTATACGTTCACCAGTGAAAATGGTCTCTTTTATACATGGATGTTGTGATGGATTTTATAACTAATGATCAAAGACAATATATAAGATTTGCACAATATGTAACAAAATGAACAAAATAATGCTTACAAGTTCATTTTTGTTAAAAGACTCCACTTACTAGTACTTTAGTAGCATTTAACAACATTAACAAAATCAAGCATATAAAGACCCCAAACTAACATCACCGAAGCGATAAAGAACACCACAGGGCTTAACAACCAAAACAACAACGGGAGCGTGATGCAAAGCATCCTGTTCCCAAAAACCGCTAGAATAAACCCTCTTTCCAAAATATCCCTAGTGTATTTACGTGACGAGGCAGGTGACCACGCTGGTGCTGGTGATGGTGATGATACATCTTCGGCATCGGGTTCAGCTCCCAAACCATAAATCAAGTAGTTTGCATCAATCAAAGTTGCAATGGCCATAGAGCTCCATAGGAAGCTAGTTAACAAGAAGAGAAAGGTTGAGCCATATTTTAGGAAAAGGATTTTAGTGGTGTGTAACCCAAAGAATGGGTTGGTGAATAGATCTTTTCCACTATATGTGTTGTTTATCAAAGCAGCCAATGCAACTGTTATAATTGATGTGACCATAGCTGCTAGTATAGAGCTCATCAATGTGTTTCTCAAACTTTGGACTGCTAAGTTACCTTTGTTATCGTCTCCCTGATCAAGAAACACATAAAAAAGTCATGACTAGTTAGGGTTTTGATTAGGATCGTAAATGAATTGAGCGGACATGAATGGATTGAGAGTTTGAGACTTGCTTAAGTTCGTTCATTAACTTTATTCAACAAATGTACATATTTTCTTGTTCGTGTTCGTTCTTTCAGAAAGTGAGTAAGTTCACGTTTGCTTATATTGTAAGCGAAGAAATGAAGACCAACAAGAACAAACATACATAAACGGGTAGTAACTAAAAAAAGTTAACAAATATATCCAAATTAAATTTTAAATATCATCAATAAAAACTTTGAAGTATGCAACTAAATAGACCGGATAGGGTTATGGTTATAAAATAGGTTGGACTCATCTTTGAATAAATATAAATGAATTAATATGTAGTTAAAAGGACATAAACTAATATAAATGAACAAACATAAACGAACGTTGAAGAATTCAAATGAAATAACATATCATATGTTCATAAACTTTTACTTTATTTATTTATTTATTTTTTATCATGACAGTTCGTTTATTATTCAAGGTGAACGATTCAACCAAACGTTAAGTTTGTTTACGGAACTATTTTTCAATATCATCTTATTCAACTTCAACTTTTTGTTTGTTTTTTGTTGTTGTTGATTTAACAAAACTCATATAGTCATATGGCCATATTCAAGTCTAAAATCTTCTTGATTTTAACAAATAAATACAAAATTATTAAAAACACTCTCAAAATTACGGTTTCAAGCCACAAAGCGTAATTAACCGATACCTGTTTCATGCCTTTTAGCCAATGTTTTCGCTTGATTGATTCAACGCCGATGGTGGTGCAAGATGGCTTTGTCTTAAACTTGTACCAAAGATAAGCATGGTAACCAAATGTAACAAAGAAGCTAAAAGGGACCAAAATGGTGTCCATATAATGAAGAAGTGTCATCTTCTCCATTTGATATTCAACAAAAAGATTGATGGAATTGAACTGATTTTATGATTGCACTTCCCCAATTTATGGAAAATGAATTGGATTCACAATATTATCTTTTTAAAGTTAGTGGAGATATTGTCATCAAAAGTAAGAATAAAGGAAAGACTTATTTCAGTAAAATACTTCTTTCATCCTTTTATGTATTATTATTATTTTTTTAAACGACGATGACCATTCAAGATGTTTTTTTCGGTAATTATGATCTATTGATACGTATCACATGTCTACACACGACATTAACGTTTACCAAAAGTTACAAACAAATTTTTCACTTTGTTTCTCCTTAAAAACACGTTTAATGCGACATTTACCGGATATTACGAATGACATATATATTTTTTTGTCTTTTTTTTTTAAAAAAAATCTATTGTTTATTATATATAATAATTGATGAAACACATTTTTATAGTTGTCTATCTTTTATACATGCTTATACATGTGACAATTTAAAAACATGTGTAAAGCAATTACATGTACATTTGAAACAAGATAGGTTAAATGTCATGAAATCATTACAATTACAATATCATTATTGTTACTTATGTATTGTGAAACTTTCTTTATTTTGGATATTATTATTATTATTATTATTATATAACTAATCTTGTGATTACCAACGTTAGTTTAGTTACTAACATAAAATAATTAACTAATAAGCTCTTATATATAAGTCGTACTTCCCATTAAAATTCGTCACACGACGAACTTGAGCCTCTAAACACTCACGAGTTGATAACACATAACTAAAATTCGATAGAAACGGAGCTTGAGTTTGAACTTTCTTGCACTATAGAAGTCCAAACTTGAAATCCGAACTCAAACTTAATTGGGTTTAAACACATCTCGACTCATTACGTGCTATTTTCGTGTATTAATTTATGTATTTTTTTTTTCATTTATGCTCCTTGATATTATAATTAAAACACATATAATATAGATTGTTTTAGTAGTGCTCTTGCTTTTGTAACATTAGGTGCATGGCCGAATGGCCAAAGAGATGGATATTGGGACATGATTCATACTAGCTTTTCTTTAGTAGGATTCCCACTCATTTAGGTATCCTTACCAAATGGAATATATTATAAAACATGTTGAATCAGTTCTTAAAACTCGAATTTTCCTATATTTGCACAACAGATACATTATTTCAATTAAATTAGTTTTTCATTCTAATTTCTATGACGTAATTTGTCACAAAAAATAATCATTTGTTACTAACTTACTATGCTGTCTATGCATCCACTACAAAATCTGCCACTTTTAGGCCCAACTTCATTAATCAGGCCCAAATTCTTTTGGTTTTTGTCCAACTCCTTTTATTCATCCAAATTTTAAGCCAAAATATCAAAACCAAAATGAACATAAACCAAAAACACGAAAAAAACCCCGAACCGAACCGAACCTAATACCAAAACCGAAAAAAAGTAATTATTTTTAACCAATATTTTTTATTCGCCTCAAAATTTTAAACCTCAAAATATCAAAATCGAACCAAAAATTAACAAAAAACCGAAAAACCAAAACCGAACGGAGTCTAAACCAAATATCAAAAACCGAAAAATCTTAAACTAAACGGTTTCCAAAAACCATTTCCGTTTCCGCAACCCGACTTCGTATCGGAACTCGGAAGTCCGAAACCGAGCTCTAGAGTATTCGTTACACACAAACACGTCGTCTAGATTCACACACACAGAGAAATGAGAGACTACAATGGCGATCGATTATTACTGTACCTAGGTTTTATATTATTATTATTATTATTATTCAGCTTCTCAATTGCACCGATCAAAGCTTCGATTCACGAGTACCACCGCGAGTTATTCACGCCGCAGTTGAACGCCTACCTCTTTCACGGCGGAAGCGAAGGCTTATTCGCATCTAAACGTCACGAAGATCATGATCTCAACAACACCGATATTAAACCTCTCGCCGGCAAATCCTTCATTAGGTTTTTTTACACTTATTATTATTATTATTAGCATTATTATTAGCATTATTGTTATTATTAGCATTATTATTATTATTAGCATTATTATCATTATTATTATTATTATTATTATTATTATTATTATTATTATTATTGTTATTAAGGTGATGGAAATTGAAGGTTGACTGAGTGATTGAATATGTGAGAAGAGTGTATTGAATTGATAGGGATGTTATTAATGATTTTTAGGCCTATAAATGAACCGAATGGACATGAGTGAGGCGTGTTCGTGAATCGTGATCGTTCTTTTTTGTTCTTTTGAAAGCTAAACGAACAGTTCATGAACGAATAAACTTAAACCGACATAATTGAACAAATATTTGACCAAACATAAACAGCATAAGTTAAAATAACGGAAGTTGAATGGTTAGGTGACTAACGTAAGTTAGGGATGTTATTAATCACTTTTAAGATAACGGCTAACGGAATTTGAATGGATAAGTGAGCAACTGAATCTGTGAGAACACTGAATCACTGTATTGAATTGATAAGGATCTTATTAATCACTTTTAGGCCTGTAAACAAACCGAATGAACGTTCGTGTTTGTTTTTGAAAAACATAAACGAACAGTTCACGAACACAGACGCACATGAAGAAATAAATTTAAAAGGACATAATTGAACAAACGTAAACAAACAAACATAAAAGGACGTTCACCAACACTATTGAACAAAAAAACACGTGTTCATGTCCGTTCGTGTAATTAAATGAACAAAAGAATTTGCTCGTGTTCGTTCGTTTATTGGATAAACGTATATAAACAAACGTCTCACCTAACAGTTCATGAACGTTCGGTTCGTTTACAAGTCTGAGTTCATTTTCTTTATTGTATAGTTCATTTAGCTTCTTGAGGTAGCCTGAAATATATGTTATTTAACTGTGGAGAATCTTTTTATAAATGAGTTATATGGACTTCTTATATTAATGTTTTAATCATTAATGTATATTATACACTTTATACTCTTGACTTCTTACTGTAACAGTGCTTGTTTTAACTAGTTTTCTATAATTGATCTCTTAATGCCCTGACCAGAGACCGAATCAAGTCAAGTCAGGCTGAGCTGCACACATTTTTTTGTTTTGTTTATTAATAGAAAATGATTAATGCATTGGCTATGATTAAAATAACAATATGAATATTGACTAGTAAATACAATAATAGTCAAAATCTTAGAATAAAACTATTAGGAGGTTTTAGACATTATAAGTAGACTTTCAAGTTGTATCATAACTCCAATAAAATGTTTCTAAATATATCAGTCAGACTTAAATCTGATTCAGTCTTATATTCCCTTCTTTTGCATTTGTTCACTGTGCTGAAATATGTATTCCTATACTGAAATCTGCTGATATTTAAATTGAGTAAAAGATTTAAAAGCTTTTATCTTGGCATTTCAGATTTGAAAGTGTAACCTTCAAAAGGACAGCTGAATCAGCCAAAATTCAAAATGAGATGCAGAGTAGAACCGGATTAGTTGAAGCAATTATATTCGAGGTAAAAGATACCGAACGAATCGGTGGCAATTTTCTGAAAAACAATTCCAATGTGTTATGTTGCAACCCAAGGCTTTCAGCAGACAGATCCTGCACAGTAGGCGAAGTTATTATCCAAAAAGACGGAAATAACCCTGAATGGCCGAAACGCATTCAAACCTTCTTTGAAGGAAATAATCAAGAAGTTAAAATGACTCCTCAATCGGTTGAGATAGATAAAACCGGTATGTATTATCTTTATTTTATGTATTGTGATCCACAACTCAAAGGTACAACAATAACCGGAAAAACCGTTTGGCGAAATCCCGACGGGTATTTACCCGGGAAAATGGTTCCGTTGATGACGTTTTATGGGTTCATGTCGTTAGCTTATCTTATTCTCGGGCTTGGTTGGTTTTTAAGATTTGTGCAATTTTGGAAAGATATAATGCAATTGCATTATCATATCTCGGCTGTAATGGCTCTTTGGATGTGTGAAATGGCGTTTTGGTACTTTGATTATTCAAATCTTAGTGTGACCGGCAGTCGGCCCGTGGGTATTACTTTATGCGCGGTTACAATTAGTGCTGTTAAAAAGACGCTTTCTCGGTTATTGTTGTTGGTGGTGGCAATGGGATACGGTGTGGTGAGGCCCACGCTAGGTGGTGTGACCTCGAAAGTGTTGATACTCGGTTTTGCTTATTTTGTTGCTTCTGAGTCGCTTGAGGTTGTTGAACATTTGGGGAATATTAATGATTTTTCTGGAAGGACAAAATTGTACTTTGTGTTGCCGGTTGCGTTTTTGGATGCTTGGTTTATTTTGTGGATATTTTCGTCTTTATCCAAGACGCTGGAGAAGCTTCAGGTAATGTTTTCTTCCTAATGAATTCGTTTTAAAAAAATAATCTTTTTTTTGTATGGTTCGAAACCTTGTTGGGTTGACCCGCTGTAGGCGAATCGAAGTGAACTGTGCAGTGGGAAGTTCGTTTACAAATCCACAAACAAACATCTACACGTGTCTTAATCGTTCATTTATGTTTTTGTGAACGTTCACTTATGTTTATTCATTTAAATTCATTAATATATTCATTTAAATGTTTTACCCATTACTATTTTTAGTTTTAAAAATGTTTTTTGGCCAAACACGTTCACATTTACTTTTTAATTGGTTTTTGTTAAGTTATATTCTTTTTTCTATGTTAAGTTATGCTTATTCCTTTACATTCTTGAACCGTTCTCTTATACTGTTAACGAAAGAACATAAACTAACAGGGCCATACACATCTTTTAAACAAACGAACATGACCAAGAAAACCGCATTCGTTTAATTGCCCGTGTTTGATTGTTCGGATAAAGTTAAACGAATGAACATGAAAATGCTTCCTTCGTGCTCGTTCGGTTCTTTTACAGGCCTACGTGAAACACTTTATGTTTTTTTTTAAATTTAGATATAAGTGATATATGGTTAGTTTATTCAGTTACAGTTGGATATTGTTTTATATAATGTGATTTAGGAGGCCGTATGCATAAAAAAACACTTCTATTATTTCAGTAATAATGTGAATTTATGTTCAATCTCTTACATAATTGGCATTTAAAATCCGTGTGTTAAATATGATATTTATTATTAGATGAGGAGAAGCATTGCAAAACTGGAGGTTTATAGAAAGTTCACAAACGCACTTGCTCTTTTTGTGCTTATTTCTATTGCTTGGATTGGTTATGAGGTATGAGGTACCATTTATGTCTTTTTAAGATATAATTGTTTATTTATTATTTCTTCTAATTGTTATTTTTTAATTCAACAATGAATGTTACAGTTATACTTTAATGCAACCGACCCAATAAGCGAGCTATGGCGTATTTCCTGGATTATCCCTGCTGTCTGGTCACTGCTTGCTTTCTTTCTTTTGGTAGTTATATGTGTTCTTTGGGCTCCTTCCCGCAATCCCACTAGGTAATCTTTTTATTTGTTGATAATTAAAATTTTGTACAAAAAGCAGCTTGGGCTAACCCAAACCGTACAAAATTTATCTGTTTTGAACTGACCCCTTTATCCAACCCATTCTATATTCCCATTTTGCCCCCTCTATTTCTTATTTATGTTTCCTTTTAGATTGTATAAAACTCTTTCTTTCGTAATTGCTGAAGGGTATTTTCTGCAATTTTCATTTTGACAACTTTTTACCGTCATTTTGTTTTCCCATTGTCATAATAACACAAAACAAGTCATGTTGATATGGGTTCACAAGATTCTTTAACTTCATTCTTGGAGGGTATTCTATTAAATTTACTGGACAAAATAGAAAGTGGCTGGTTTTGCCCATTTACTTGTATCCTTGGTTGATTCATGTTATGCTTCATTCAAAAGTCAGAACAAGTCAAATGGTTTGAAAGCCGCAAAAAATACAGTTTTTAAAGGGAAAAGACTTTGTTATTGTAATAAGTATAGTTTTTTTTAATCATATTTAATGTTTTATTCATCTATAAAACATGGACAGAAGCAGTGTTTTCAAGTAGGGTTGTAAACGAACCGAGCCTTAGCTCGTCTAGGCTTGAGCTTGGCTTGTTTCAAGCTCTTTTTTCAAAGCTTGAGCTCGGCTGGTGCGTAGTTTTCAAAGCTGGAGCTTAGCTTGTCTGTATATATAAATTTATAAGTTTTAATATATTTTAATTATAATTTATATAAATAATATATGTGTGAACCCTCGGGTGGGCAAAAGTAAAATTGCACTAATTTTGACGTTATTTTACTAATTTTGTGAAAATAACGTTAAAAGTGATGGAAGGTTAATCAGGCATCATGTGGTGGCGTTGATAGCCGAAAGACAAGGGTACATGCACCAATCAGCCGGCGTCCCGATGATTGAGTGCTATGTGCCTTATGTAATATGTCCAAGGCTTGATGCAAAACTACTATCGAGCCGGGGGTCTCACCGGAAGCAGCCTCTCTATCCCCATGGGGTAGAGGTAAGGCTGTCTACATCTTACCCTCCTCAGACCCTACCATAGTTTTGCTATTGGTGGGATATACTGAGTACGATGATGATGATGATAAATAATATAGCATATTATTTAGTTTTTTTTTATCATATTTTTATATATAATATTAGCTTTCATAAATATATATATTTTAGATAAAATATATGTAAAAACCGGGCTCGTTTAGGCTTGCTAGCCAGCTCAAACTTGATAAGTGAAGCTCAGTATTGGGCTCGTTTTTTTAAACAAGCTTTTGTTTTTATGCTCAAGCTTGTTTAATCTCGGCTCAGTTTGAGCTTTTAGCGAGCCGATATCAAGTAGTTTATACCCATTTTCCTACTCGGGTTTGCAATAGTGTTTAGTTTTGTAGAGTTTTAAGGAATAACATGTTTGTCGTGTGGATTCTAGATACGCGTATGCAGGGGATACAGGAGATGACTATGACGAGGAGGCGATATCACTTACAACAGGAGTGAAAGTGGACGGCGGTGAAGCTGGAACCACAGTGATGGAAAGGAAGGAAAAGAAAGGGTTGGGGTCAACTGATCATCTTATCGGGCTAACTGAGGTTCTTGCAGAAGACAAACGAGAATGAACAATGAACAAACGTTGTTGTTTTATGTCATGTGTCGTGTATGTATTAAAGGGTTACTAACTGGTTTGAATATACCATGGAGTTGTAAGATGTGGAATGATGATAGAAATTAGAAAGCACACTAGTAGTTGACTCTTTTTTCTTCTTTTTTTTGCATGTGTAGAACGCGATAAAAAATGTCTAAGCCGAATCAAAGCGGTTGGTTTGAGATTTATATGGTTCGATTGTGGGTGTTGGATGGCTTGATTGACCCGACCTAGCTAACCAACTCAACGTCTCAGTCGGTTTTGGTTACCCATAATATTTGTATAAGATAAATTTGAATCTTACCGTAACCGTCTCTTAATGTTAACTAGCTTGAAACTGTGTGTTATTATATACATCAAATTGGCCCAAGTGGGAATTCGTAAACCCTGTGAGGTTCAAACCCGAGATTAAAGCCTTGATTCGTCCCTGTTGTCCTTCGAATCAGTCCAAGTGGGAATCATACCCGTGTTTTCACTAAGGTAAGGGAGGACATGACATGCCTCTTACCTTCTCAGGAGGACGTTAACGCCGGGCCCTCCACTTGGTTTAACAGATATTAAAATTTATATTATGATAGTAGTTAGGCCTAGAGGTGCACAAAAAACCCGAACTCGTAACCGGACCTAAAAAACCCAAAACCAAGTTTGTTTATACCCGGGGTTTTAATACTCAGAACACGTACCCGACCATACCCGTAGGGTAAGAATGGAGTATGCATTTCGGTACCAAAACCCGTACCCGAACCGGACCCGATTTGTACCCGGTAATACCCGAAACCCGGAACCGGGTTTTTTATACCCAGGGTTTTAATATCCGAACATGTACCTGACCCTATCCGTAGGGTACGAATAGGGTATGCATTTCGGTACCAAAACCCGTACCCGAAACGGACCCGATTTGTACCCGGTAATACCCGAAACCGGAACCACCCGGAACCGGGTTTTTTAAATACCAGATCTTTACCCGAAAAATATATGAAAATTACCCGAAAAATATCCCTAAAAATCCAATTTATACTCAAAAAATATCCGGAAAAATGCCCCAAAAAACCCGAAAATACGGTTTTTCAATATATGAAAATAAGGTATTCAAATACCCGACCCAAACCCGATGCATACAGTATGGTTTTTAGAGACAAAACCCGGACCCTACCTGACTTGGGTATTGTTAATACCTGATTTTCTAATACCGAACCCGGTTTCATACCCGGAACCGGTGTTTGAAAAACCCGATTTGTGCGCCTTTAGTTAGGCCCAGGTGGGATGATGTCTGTCATCCATTAGTATTGGGTCCATTTGAAGTTACCGACCCGATAACCCGATTTAGAATAATATAAACCCTAACAGACCATCCAGTAGTCCAGTTCTTTCTGCTCATCCAATAATCACCTGTAAGTTCCATCAATCTAATTATGTTTTCCGTCATCATCGTTAAGAACCTGTTAGTTATTATTGACTGTGTTGAATGAGTCAGGCTTAATTTTGATCAATTCAATTCAATTAGGGGTAAGCATATGCCATATATAGCTGAATGCCTAGTGATCGGTTTGGTTAATTTGGTTAGTTTGTCGGTTTTCGATTCGGTTATTTCACTCCACTGAAGAAACCGAAAACCGAAACCAAAGGTAGCTGGAATCAGTTCTGTTAATTTGTTGGTTTTTGGTTCGGTTTTGTTCACTCCAGTTAATAACCAAACCAAAACCAAAGCTAGGCTAAAACTTTTTCTTAGAAGCTGGATTTATATGAATATACTACGCAGTAGTCGATATCGCCTATCGGTCCCTTGGTAAAATACCGGTCAAATATCTTTCAGAATAGACCGATATCAGTGTTTTAAGTTTTAATTATCAGTTTTTAGTGTTTCAAGTCTTAATAATCAGTTCCTACTTGTTACGATTGTTAGTGTTTTGCAAGTTGTAAAAGGTTAATTTGTTAATGGTAGGAGGAGAGTTTACTGAATTGTTACTCTTAAATGGCTATATATATATATATATACACGAATTTTGCATGATGTTAAAATTACTGATATCTCACTGCGATAACCAATATCTCAAATATCGGTCATTGACCGCTATCGATATTTTTCCGCATTAACTGCTTACTTGCTTAGTGAACCCGATGGTGTAAAAAAAACCGATAACCAATTTTCTGTTACTTTGGTTTTGTGTTGATTTCGGTCAACGGTTTGGTTTGGTTATTTCTCTCACCCCTGTGCAATATCATAATAAGTTTGAATTAGTAAGTTTCTTGTTACATAGGTGAATTTGATTCGTGTCTGAAAGATGGTTGAAACTCTGTTTGAAGACATATTTAGAGTTGATCAGCTCGATCCCGATGGCAAGAAATTTGACAAAGGTTAAGTCTTTGTTTTTATTACATATTATTTATCTTTGTTTTGATCTTATTGAAAAGTATTTAAAATGTTTATGTTTGTAGTTAATCGCATTGAAGCAAGGAGCGATCAATTCGATATGTACATGCAGCTGGATGTGAATACGGAGGTTTATCCTATGCATGTTGGTGACAAGTTTATGATGGTTTTAACTACTACTTTAAACTTAGACGGAACTCCCGACAGTGGATTTTTTACTCCGGTAATTTGTTTTCAACACATTTTTTTTAAATATAACTTCACCAATAATTTAGCCCAAGGTTTTTTTATGGAATTCTGTTTCTATTTCCAGGGTGGCAGAAAGTCTCTTGCTGACAAATTTGATTATTTGATGCATGGAAAGTTGTACAGGATATCCGAGGAAGGCTCGGGAGCCAATGTTAAAGCGTATGTCTGATTCTTATAGTATCTATGTGCTTTTTGTCGTATAAATTATATATGTATATATATGAATTAATCCACACATATCGTATATATTTGGACTAAAGGCGTAGAAAACAATTTAGGCCCTTGATCAGATCAGTTTAATGGTAACGATTAAGTTAGTGACGGTTTTGTAATAAATTGGTATATAGTCCCCTGCTGACCTATATAATTGAATACTAGTTCTACCAAACATTTGACATTTTTAGTGTTATAAAAAGGTATATATGATGTCATGTAATTTAAAAGATGTATATCAGTTTTTGAAACTGTATAAGTTTTATATGTAATTAATCCGATTATGAGATTATCCAATGAAATATGGTCAAGACGGCTTATGTCTTACTTGCACGTGTTTTTCAGGGACCTTTATGTTTCATTCGGCGGTTTATTGATGTTGTTGAGGGGTGACCCCTCAATTGCAGCTAAATTTGAGCTTGATCAGAGGTTGTTCATTCTTATGAGGAAGGTAATAAAAAAGACTTTGTTTTGTTTTTTGTAATTTTACTTATGTCGCCCGGCCCGTTTTGCTGCATTTTGTTGTTTGAGCTCATAAGATTTTTCTGTCTTTTTTTTTTTTTTATTATTAGTTGCAGGTGGACAAGGCTTAGTTCAACATGTCTGAATCTGTGTGTTCTAAAGCAGGCTGATGCTCAGTTATGACTAATGAGATTATATTAATATCAATCAGATGTAAAATATGTTGACAACTATAAGTTGCTCATACATGATGTGTACTTTTGAGCTATGATTTACTCATTATGGTATGCATTGGTGACACATTGTATTTCAGGACTTGCTTGCAATTTATTTTGTTTTGACAAGATTCCTCTTGTATTGTGGAAAAGTTAATCACGCACACCGGACCGTTCAAGAGGGGCATAGCCTCCAAGTGATTAATTACACTAAAATTAATAACCTTCTTTTGTGAATTGTTGTTTGTGTATTGATCAGATAATTCTGATTAGGGATGTTGATTTTTATCACGATACAAAATTATTAGGTTTGCGCCATATAACCCGTTTAGTAAGTGGCCTGTGTTCCGGTTGAACTTTCTAACTCATTTTTACAACACACCAATCAATGGGTTAAGTGATCAAGTTAATTATAGTTGATGTTTTTGACACAAATACAAATACGGGTTGTGTTTGGTTGAACAATTCAACTCGCCAGTCAAACTAACACGATTGATAACGTTATTTCTAATTGATAACTTTTAAGATCAATGAATGTTATTAAAATTTTCATTTTCTTTATATATATATATATATATATATATATATATAGGATGAGTTTCATTACAGAACTGTTAAATTATTTAAGAACTTGAAGGAACCATTGAAACCTAACGTTTTTTATAAAAGTATTTGTATGTCAATGTTATTTGAGTGTAGTTTCATTATTTTGTATATCAATATATATTATTACAATTCTGAAAATTAGTTTTTATACATATCTATGTTTTATTTTACACCTATGTAAATTTGGTAGTACATAAATTTTACACGTATGTAAACTTGTGATTAAGATATGTAATCAAAATTTTTTATATAAAATATGATAAAATTACTCTTAAATAATGTTAGTATATAAAAAAATTAAAAAAATGTTTGATTGTTTAGAGTTCCTAACAGTTCTTAAATTTTTTGGAGTTTTTAAATGATACCAACCATATATATATATATATGTATGTAATTATTTTATAAATATTCATGAATATTAAAACATTAGGTGTCATGAAGATCCTATTTTTATCCAAGTAAACCTATATTTAGAAACTGTCCATCAAACAAAGACTTGATCAAATTATGCCTGTAAACTTCGCTATGATTTACACTTGTATTTTAGTCACAAACAACACATTTCCACACCTTTGCATTTTTCTCTTCTTTTGTTCATCTTATTATTCTCAACTGAAATCCATGCCAAATTTATAAAAAAAAAAATCATCTTTTAAAGATTTCAACCCAAATTCGTTCATCTTATTCTCAACACGAAAACCATTGTTCGGTTTCTTATGAAACTGAAATAAAAGTACCATGAAACTAGAGTTGGCAATATGTGTTTTGTTGTTGATGTGTGGATCAACATTGGGAAGATTTGTGGTTGAGAAGAATAATTTGAGGGTGACATCACCACAAAATTTAAAAGATACATATGAATGTGCAATTGGTAATTTTGGTGTTCCTCAATATGGAGGTACATTAGCTGGTGCTGTTGTCTATCCTAAGTTTAATCAAAAGGCATGCAATAGCTTCTCGGATCATGTTACTTTCAATTTCAAATCCGGTGCTGGTCTTCCGGTTTTCCTTCTTGTTGATCGTGGCGGTAAATTTTGATTCGAATCCCTCTTTCAAATATGTTGTTGTGATATCGAATCATCTATTATAAACTCATGCATTCATTGCTTGTTGCGCATTTGGTTGACAAAAAAAATCTAGAAAACGAGATAATATATATGAATATTATTATATTAACCAATATAGTCCACTTTGCTCATAAAAAACTTACGACTTTGTTTTTGGTTATCTGGGTGGGGACTTATAGGAGGACACACGTCCTAGAACTTATCTCACCGAAACACTTAACCGTGAACAAGTTGGTTAAGTTTGAGCTCGGCTTGTTTGGCTTAATAGGGGTTGAGAAAAGTTTTTTCCAAGTTCAAGCTTGACTCGTCTATTATCATTTAATTAATTATTTAGATAAATTACTTGTATACAAATGATATGTGTATACAAATAAAATATTATATAGTTATTTTTGTAATATCCATAATATAGATATAAATAGATTTTAAAGTAAAAAAACATACAAATAACCAGAGTAATTAATATTGTTATGCTTGTTTTTGTTTTTGAAATCGAGTTTTAATCGTCACGCTACTCCATTTATTGTAGTGTAATTATTATTACACTATAACTTCGTTGAGCTCTGTATATAAAGCTTGGCATTAGACTCGTTTATTAGTACATTTTACTTTTTAATTTGTTCGATTTTAGTTTCTAACGAGTCGATCTCGAACAATGAGCTACCCTCATGGTTTACACCTCTTTCCATAGCCAAAACACACACAAAAAAATTGCAAATAGTTTCCTTGTAAAAAAAATATATATTCTATTAAAAAAAATAATTTATCATCAGTTCAAGTTAAATGTACACAAATTTGTTTTTGGCAGATTGTTATTTTACATTAAAGGCATGGAATGCACAGAAAGCTGGAGCAGCTGCAGTTCTTGTAGCCGATGACCGGCCCGAGCCCTTAATCACCATGGACACACCCGAAGAAGGCCATGCCCGAGCCGATTACTTACAAAACATATCCATCCCATCAGCTCTCATAAGCCAGTCACTTGGTGAAGCCATTAAAAAAGCCTTAAGCAAACCAGACATGGTAAAAGTAAATCTTGACTGGAGAGAAGCTCTCCCACACCCTGATGACCGAGTCGAATACGAGTTCTGGACAAACAGCAATGACGAGTGCGGCCCCAAATGCGACAGCCAAAAACAGTTTCTTAAAGATTTTAAAGGGGTGGCTCAAATATTGGAAAAAAAAGGTTACACTCAGTTTACACCACATTATATTACTTGGTATTGTCCTGAGGCTTTTATCTTGAGTAAACAATGTAAGTCTCAGTGTATTAATAATGGGAGATATTGCGCTCCGGACCCGGATGAGGATTTTGGCCGCGGGTATGATGGGAAAGATGTTGTCGTGCAAAATTTGCGGCAAGCGTGTTTTTTTAAAGTTGCTAATGAATCGGGAAAGCCGTGGCTTTGGTGGGATTTTGTGACGGATTTTGCGATTCGATGTCCGATGAGAGATGAGAAGTATACTAAAGAGTGTGCTGAAGATGTGATTGCATCACTTGGTGAGGTTTTAAAACATTTAATGACTGATTAAATGTACAAATAACTAGAGTAATTAATTATTATTACACTGTAACTTTTGAACTAGAGTAATTATTATTACACTGTATTATTTTTTATAACATAATTATTCTCGTTCAAAACTTTAATTACTCTAGTTATTTATATGTTTAGTATGTTAATTTTATTTGTATCGGATCTCATCCTTATAATAATGTGATTAGTGACTGTTTAAGTTCTTATGTCACTAAATACTTGTGGCTATCTTTCTCAGGTGTTGATGTGAAGAAAATACGAGAATGCGTGGGCGATACAGAAGCAGATGTGGAAAACCAAGTGCTCAAAGCCGAGCAGAACGCGCAGGTTTATTGATCAATTTAGAAGAATTTACGATATAATTAAAATACTCGACTAGTTTTGGAATCAAGAGGTTTAAAGAGGTTAAGTTTGTGACTTCACAGATAGGTAAAGGCCCCCGCGGAGATGTCACTATATTGCCAACACTCATCATAAACAACAGACAATTTCGCGGTATGAAACATTAACAAGAATTAAGATTCAAATATAGCTCGATCGCCACATAAACCCGTAGAAATGTTTACTCCACACATCCTAACTTGTAACAATATTTATACAATTATACCCATTTCTCTTTGATCTTAAGTAAATCCAACTAAAATAATATGACACTAAGATCACCAACAACATATAGACATTTGATATCCATATAAATGTAACTTGACCAGGTAAGCTCGATAAAGGAACGGTTTTAAAGGCCATTTGTTCAGGATTTGAGGAGACAACAGAGCCAGTCATTTGTTTAAGAGACGGTCAGTTCTTCTTTAGACATGTTACTTATTAACTTGTATAATTTCTCCTATTTTATCATAACTTAAACTTCAAATATTACATGAAGTCACATGTACACTTAATTGAATCGAGTTATCTATTTATGATGCTTCTAGGAATTGAAACAAATGAGTGTATGGAAAACAACGGTGGATGTTGGATCGACAAAGCTTCAAACATCACAGCCTGCAGGGTACGAAGAGCTTTTTCTCATGATCTTTATTGGTTTGTTTTCACTACTAGAAAAAGAGATGTTTATCTACAACTGAATTCGTAGGAAATTTGTTAGAAAATCCAGTTTCTAACAATTTTCCAACAAAAACTTATGTTGGAAAAACACATGCTTGAAAATCGTTTTCAACCGTTTACCAACAACTTTTCTTACAAAATACGACTTTTCTACAAAAACTATTTTGACTTAACATATTGCTTACTAGATAATATTGTAGCAAAGTTGGAGCTTATTTTTTTGTTGGAAATTTGTTGGAACTACTTGTCGTAGGAGATTTTGTAGGAATTTTTTGTGAGAAAATGACTTATTTTCTAGTAGTGTTTGGAATTTTGTAGCATAACACCAAAAAAATAAAATAAAAAAATTAGGGTGGACGGCTGCCACCCAGGGATACACCTAGGTCCGCCTGGTTTCACATAATATTGTTTTCTATGATTTGGTTGGTTTGTGTAGGATACTTTTAGGGGAAGAGTGTGCCAATGTCCAATTGTTCAAGGCGTAAAGTTTTTTGGCGACGGTTATAAACACTGTGAAGGTAATTTGTATACCGCATCATCTTTTGTCAATGTGGTTTTACCGATCAATGCCATATTTTGTTGCAGCTTCGGGAGCTTTACGTTGTTGGCTTAACAATGGAGGCTGTTGGAAAGATAGCCAACAGGGTAGAACGTATTCGGCTTGTATCGTTAGTGCTCAATCTCTATGAATCATTATACATACACGTCTTATTTTGTTATGACATATTTTGATGTCCCGTTACGTTTTATTTCATGTTTCAAATTTTCATTCAGGATAATCATTCCAAGGGTTGCAAATGTCCACCAGGATTCAAGGGAGATGGAGTTAAAAACTGTGAAGGTACCATATGTATAGATAAATAGTACAAAATTAAAATAACACACACACACACACACATATATATAGGAGGGTTAATGTACAATAATAGGTTATCGTACATTAGGTACGCGAGACCCTGCACCACTAGATCCTAATTGCAATTAAAACTACGTGGTGGCATAATTGTAATTAAATCAAAAAAATACTTCTCGCACAACAGATCGTCATTTGCTGCAAGCCTTCAACCATAATCAAATCATCCACAAAACTAAAGCATAATCAAAATCGATAAACCCATTATCGCTATAGTTTAATAATCTTCAAATTGATCAAAAATTGTTGATTTAATCAATAGAATTGATGTGTAGGAGGCTTTAGAATTATCAATCGATTATGAAATTGCATAATAATACACTTATAGAGCTATGATTAGGGTTCATGTTTAAACGTTCTGCACAAAAACTTTAAACGTTCTGGACTTTTTGTACAGAACTTCTAATTTTTTTGTCTAGAACTTCTAAAGTAAAAAGTTTAGACCAAAATGAAAAAAAAGTTTAAACGTTCTGACCAAAAATGAACAAAAAGTTTAAACGTTCAACTAATACGTTTTGATCAAAACTACAAATTTAAACGTTCTGACCAAAACGAACACCTTTAAACGTTCAAGTTTAGATGTTTTGTACCTAAACTTTAGAAGTTCTAACAAAAGGTTTAGGAGTTCTATACCAAAACTTTAGAAGTTCTATACAAAAAACTTTAGAAGTTCTGTACCAAAGCTTTAAAGTTCTAACAAAAGGTTTAGAAGTTCAATCTAAATTCCACCCTTAAAATGTTCTAAGGTTAAACCTTTAAACGTTAAGGAAAAAAACTTTAAACGTTCAAGCCAAATTCTCATCATTAAACGTTCAGACTTAAACCTTTAAACGTTCAGTTAAAACCCATCACTCAAAACTCAAAATTGATCAATTGAAGCTTCAAATTGATGATTAATTTGATCAATTTCAAAGTTCAATTGATCAATTAGTTTAGCAATTTCAATTTCAATCGGTCAATTTGATCAACTGACCTGTGAACAACTCGTGACGGAGGAAAATGGTGTTCACGACGGTAACATCGATGGTCGCGACGGTGAATGCAATCGTTGGACGGTGACAAATTGATGAACGGTGATAGTGAAGGCGGACGGAATCGATGGGAGCAGTGTATATAGTTGATGAAATTTACAATATTGCCATCGCGTGATTTTGAAATCAACAGTGTAGGAACTCGCGTACGTAATGTACGATTAGGGATTATTGTATTGGATCTTTTATCTATCTATCTATCTATCTATCTATCTATCTATCTATATATAACCTATGTATGTTGAACACATTATTAAAGTTAGGATGTCCTAATATGTCAAACACATTAACAAAGTTATGTCCTTACTATGTACATACTAGACATTGATGAATGCGAAGAGAAGACGGCTTGTCAGTGTCCCGAGTGCAAATGCAAGAATACGTGGGGTAGTTACGAGTGTCAGTGTGGTGCCGTTGGTGGCGATTTGCTATATATTAGAGAACACGACACATGTATAAGTGAGTGTTCTTGTTTCCTATTACTCTCTTCTTTTAGAAACAACCACTTTGTTTTGAGTCTCTTTTGTATCAAATCTTGTACTCTCTAAAAACTACAAAGAAGTAGCATACATGATCTAACTAGACTATAAATGTTTTTGTTTGGAGCATTTGAGTATTATTGACTTATAGTGCTTCTATGAATTCAGCTGATGAATACTATGCTTGTTGAAAAACAGGTAAATTTGATGCTAGGCAGGAAGTTGGATGGGGCTTTGTATGGATCATCGTTCTCGGTTTGGCAGTTGCCGGAGGCATAGCGTATGCGTTCTACAAATACAGAATTCGGGTATGCATTTTCTTTAGTAACCTCTTTTATGCTTCCTTCTCCTTACATATAGAATGTGAAATAATCAATGTCACTACCACACATGAGTTTGTAACAATATTTTTTTTGTCTAAAATAGTACAAAGTCATAGCTAGGTATGTAAAAATATAAATTATCATTTACACTTGTAAAACATGTGAATTAATTGAAATAATTCACATATATATCAACTGAAATAATTGCAAATGCAGTTGCTAGTTTTATAAAAAAAGGTAAAATACAAACTAATCTGGCCGCAACTATTGCTACCGAATCTGTTTAGTGGTTTTAAAGATAAAAGAACAAAATAAACTCAATCTGGCCAGACAAAACGGTTGCAAATTTAGCCACCGATATGTTAGGGTCACAAATATGGTCTAAAAGTGATTTCCCACGGGTCGCAAAAGGGTAATTGAGACCGTTTTGACGACCACAAATGTTGTTTCCTAGTAATATTCACTTGTACATGTTCAACTTACTTCTTAGAATATTTTGTGTAGACATACATGGATTCTGAGATCAGAGCCATCATGGCACAATACATGCCACTGGACAATCAAGCTGAAGTTGCAGCTCAAGGGCCAAACAGGAACGTCTAATCGAAAACAACCGCAACAATTTAGAAAAAAAAAACATCTTTACAAAAGCTGTCATCTTGATCCAAACCAACATTTATCTGGTTAAAGATGCATACTATACACATATATTCGGGTTACAAACTCTGGATGTAGAGAATTTTCGCAGATCTACATGTCGTTCGTGCCAATTGTCTCCTATTTAAATATTAAACATTTGAGTTTAAAAAAAGTTTACTTTAAATATTTGAGTTTTTTAAGCCGATCTAGAATCTTTCGTGAGTCAAACTCGCGTTTGATACATACGAAAACACATTGAGCTGAGCTCAAACTTTGTCGGTGGCCTTGGAAATAACACTCGAACAATTGGTTTTGCAATCAAATACCAGACTCTTGCTATTAATCCATACTCCTAATATCTAGTAAGACAAACCATTGGCGAAGCTTCTTTAGGCCAGGGGTGGCTCCCTCTGTTTTATTTGACGCAGTAGTGCAACTTTACCCAAATTTCACCTGGAATTTTTATACGTAGTTTTTACCGTTTTTGATCGAAAAATTGAGCTTCCCCCGCCCCCACCCCCTACCCCCCCCCCCCCGATCACCCTCGTTTATGATTTTTTCCCTGCGTTCTTGTCTAAGCTTTGCCACTGAGACAAACACATAGATAAACATGCAATTAAATCAAACTGATAACTTTAGGATCGAAAAACTGAGCCTGCCCCCCTCCCCATCGTTTATGATTTTTTCCCCGCGTTCTCGTCCAAGCTTCACCACTGAGACAAACACCTAGATAAACATGCAATTAGCTAATTAGGATTAACTTCCAATAAACTTAGCAAAGATTTTCAATCTGAACTTGAGTCCTGTCAAGCTCATTTGCATCATTATATGTAACAATGACCTTGCTTTTATTCATCTTATAGACATTAACTTTTAAGATATTTTCAACTAAACTTATGATAATTATTTAGTTTTTGTTGATGAGATAGTTCACTTTAATAGACCATGAGTAAATGTTTCCCACATGTTATGTAAAGATTTAGAGAAAATAGGTGTTGGCCTTTGATATGACAACTTTAATACTTTTTAACCATTCTTTTAGCAATTCATAATGACAAAGTCGTTGTTTTTTATTCATCTTTTGAGTCACACAAAAGTGTACAAATTGTGGTCTTGGACATCTGTTGTCCGGGGCCAGTTGATGTGAATCATTAAACATGTCATACCTTTTGAATCACGTAACGATAGTGGCTGATGACGATGAATGGTGTCGAGTAGGATGTCGAAAGACTCACTAAACGTGCAACAACCAATCAAAGGTTACAAAACTGGGTTGAACCAATTTTTGCAAGAGCCCTCAGATCGAATTAATCTTTGGCACACCCCAATAATATTCTGTGACGAAGCCAGGACGAAAACGGGTAAAATTACACCACGCATACAAATTTTGGGCTAAAAACGGGTTAATTTACACTACTGCTCAAAAAAACAGTTGGGCACCCTTGGCCCTCAATAAGCTTCGTCCATGCCAGTATTTGAGAGTTAGTGATAAAATTTAGCTGGAAGGCCCCTCTACCCAGATGTGTTTACTTTGGTCACTTTCTTATAGTTTGAGCGTAATACTTTTATTTTTGTTGTAATATGGACTTGTTAGTTCATGGTTTCAATAGTCACTGCTAAACAATAACCAAAGGAGTATCATCGACGAGCTAATACTTCAAAAATCTGCGGCATCGTTGGTAATTGGTTGTAGGATATAACTTTGAGTAATCTGATTTTCGACGGACACTGACAAAATTTTTCGCTGGATTTCATGGATCCCGTTTGTAATTTACCCAACGAATAAAAGGGATATGTTTACCTTGTCTTGATTTCATGGGATATGAGGCTTAGTATTGACGGATATTTCATCAGTATATTCCGCTAGTGATATTCATTTGTTTAGTAGTTACTCATTATATAAAGCAAAAACTGGGTTTTTCCAAATTAATCACAAATTTACAACGAGACCTTAATAAAGGATGAGTGCATTCATTCAAAGGTTCAAACAATAATCATTAATAATCTTGATCTAGGTTGAAATTACAAGGCACTTACAAAAGCCCTATAAAGAGTTCAGTTATATTGATCATTATTCATTACAATGATATATTTCACTCTTGTACATTAATTCTTTTACCATTTATTCGGTTTCGGAAACTCATACCAAATTCTAGAATTCACAAGCAAAGGATCTTTACGCATGCACGACACTTTACAATTGAAACTCACATTGAAAACTAAATTCACGCGAAAATAAATGTATTTGGATTCGTCATTTATTTGAGATAATAAACTGGATAAACCTTCAGTTGCAGGCATGTTAACTTTAACCTTCTTATGATTTTGGTTATGCTGATAAAAGCCTTGATCAATTTTAGTACCTGCAAAGTTAACAGGGTCACCCGAGCGAGGATAATAATCTATACTGACAATGATCAAGTCATGATACCAATACGATATGAGTGGATTGCGGTTGATGAAGTTGAACTCCATGTAGAGTACTGAGTACTTCATTTGTTCGGTTATATTGGGTGATTCATCAAACACCGGAAGATGAAAGTTTTTGATTTCGTATACGGGTTTAAGGGGATAGGTGTATGCAATTACAAGCACAAATATTAGATAAACAACAAGAAAGCTAGAATATGAGAAAAAGAACCAAAATTTCCTTTTGTTAGGCACCGGAATACACTGAGCATGTACTGACCCACTGTTATTATCGTTGATCTGATAATTGAATTCGTTGTTCTCATGATTCATATTGTTGATTGGAACTTCATCAATATCGGATTCATTGTGATCAAACGACATATATTGGTTGCTCATATTGTTTATGATCAATGGTGGAAGATGGAAGATAAGGTATGGTATATAGGAAATTGCTTGAAAGTGAAGAAGCTAGTAGGCAAAACCACAATTTTATATGTGAGTGATGTAGGTAGTAGTATACAAAACAAACCAAAGAATACAATCTTAGAAAGAACTGATATATTACTACATGAACTTTTAAGGTTATGCTAGGTTGCTTTACACAAGATTCTAAGCATTTACAACTAAACTTAAATAATATCACAATTAAGAAATTAAATATGACAACTAATAAATAAATCATTAAGTTTATGACAACTCGTGGAGAGCTTTTGTCATTTAAAGCGAGGAACACACCAAGTCTAACTTTAACTTGGTTTTCGTCATGCTCATTACAGACTTACGGTACCGGAATTAAAACAACAAAAAAACAAATTTGGCATTCGGTTGGCTTCTGTTATATATGTTCGTTAGAGTACTAGAACTAAAACATTAAAAAAAAAGCAAAAAACAAATGGCAAGGACCAATATGGTGCCGCCATATGGCCCAATAGGGACTTGACGGCACCAATTACGTTTCGACATCTTCATGGTTGTCATCTAAAGCAAGGAACAAACCAAGTCTAGCTTTAACTTTAATAAAAATAAAGAGCAGCTATATCATGTACAGAGAGAGCTTTTGCTTTTATGTTCCAGGAATATCCTGACCAGTCTCCAATTTGTGGAATCCATACGAGATCATGTATGGCCAAGAGGCCAAGAGTGATTCTTGATATGTTACTTTACAGCTTTACAACTTGAAATTAACTTCAATCAAATTAACACTTCATGCATATAGTAAATATATAAAAATGATTACATATATCACATTAGTCAAGCCATCACAACCTTATAGACCGGCTCAACGAGACGGAAACTTGTACTACGCGTGTCATGGTATGCTTACCTGAAGAGGTATGTACCCCGCCTCAACACCAATCAAGGCGGGTCAACCCACAAGATAAAGACATTATGAAGGCACAAAGCCAAAACCTAGGCGCATGGCGCATACAAAACATGCTCAGGCATCATATGCTCGCGCATCACATATGCGCGCGGCGCATCAACGCGCGGCGCATATCACATGCTCTTGCACATCACATATGCTCGCGCGTCGCATATGCGCGCGGCGCACCATCGCGCGGCGCATATCACACGCTCGTGCATATCACACCTGCGCATGAAATATCTGCGCGTGAGAATAAAAAGAAGACTTCGCGCATCCTCAGGATGGGCGCATATCACACGTGCACATAATCAACCTCGTCCTTATCCAAATCAGGGTTAGGGCAACCTTGATTGTGCACGTCAGACAATCTTCTAGAAGGCATCTTTTTAAGGAGTAAGAATATGCTGATGTTGACAGCTGCCAAATGAAAGGTCGACAACTCAGCATGACACATGTGCTACCACATAATTACAACCAACGAGAAAGCGCCAGGTGTCCCAGAGGACACATGGCGCAGTGCGGTTGGAGGAGGCCAACGAGGCTGAGCCCAACCAGTGGAAACCCTAGCACTATAAATTCAGCATCAACTCCACTTTGATGGGACATTCATTCACACTCAATCATTGACAGTTACAAGCAGTGATATCACATTCAATCATATTGAATTATATTCACTCACAGTCAGTTACAGAGAAAACACACAGTCACACAAATCAAGAGTATTCAGCGATCAGCAATACTCTTGAGATTCACTTACATACAACATTATTATCTTCTCCAAAAGATACTGATTCTCACGCCGGAGGGTTACCCCAAAGAGGACCCCTCTGTCCCTTTCTGAGGGGTAAGTAACGGCGCTGTTCATTTTGTAGGTGGAAGAACTCGGATCCAGAAGAACCATCGGTGAAATAGTTTAATCACACCCGAGGAAAGTAGATCTGCTACCAGTGAGTAGATCCACGTTTCTTCATTGGCGCCATCCACTGTTACAAACGGCAATCAGATCTCATCCAGATCTAAAAAATTCAATCACCATGGTTTCTGGAGTTCGTAACGTTGATCAAGCTCTGGAGGATATTGAACGTGAGGGTGTTAACGACGGACAGCAGGTTCTGAGGGTTCCGCGTGATTCTACGCGTACCACCAGCAACCGTCCCTTCGTCACAACCCCTCACGGCCAGACTGAAACTCCTCCAGACGATCGCACGTTACAAAATATGGCCGGCGCGAAGCTGAAGGGACCAATGGGTCCAGAAGATGAAGCAGACGATCCGAATGAATGGCTCATAAATGAGCAGCGGCGTCTGATGGAAAAGTACACTGAAATGATCAAACAGAAGAAGCTAGCCGACCAAACACAAAGGCAAGCGATGGAGAAGCAGCCCACAAAAAGGCCGCGCGCGCCGGAAGAAGGGCATTCTGTTCACACTGCACACACAGAGTTCAGTGATGAAGAGGTGCATAGCATGAGAAAGACAAGGGATACTCATGCAGGAGGCTCGCAGCTCCGCGCGCCTGTGAACATGGCGCCAGGAGCCAGAGCGGATCCGGATCTGCACATGCCATACAGCCCACCGGTCAGAGGGCAAGTGGACGTAACCACACCCTACAGACCAGCCATCCTGGTAAAACACTCAAAGTTTACTGCGCGCATCGCGCAGGCTCCCATCCAGCACAAGACCAAGATGCCAAGTGGTCTGGGGAAATATGATGGCACGACAGATCCAGATGACTTTTTGCAAGGTTTCTATAACACGGGAAACCTAGAGAGCTGGACGATGCCAACATGGTGTCATATGTTTGCCCGCTGCCTCACAGGCGCAGCGCGAGTATGGTTCGAGAGCTTGCCGACAGGGCAAATTGATGGCTTCGAGGAACTATTAGAAAAGTTCCAGGCCCACTTCGTACAGCAGCGCAGGCACACGCGCGATCCTGATGACATCATGCACTGCATCCGCAGGAATGATGAAACGATTGAAGATTACATCACTCGTTTCAATCAGGAGTCCCTGGCAATCGGGGGCATAACTGAGCAGCTACTGCGCGTGGCCTTTATACAAGGCGCGCGCAGTGATCAGTTACGACGAGCTCTCGTAAGCAAAGATGGTATGCCCACCACGTGGGCCAAGTTAATGGAGGCATCGCGAGTTTTCGCGAGAAATGAGAAACAGATTGCCCAAGATAGGGCAAGAGAAAGAGCGCACCAGGCTGAATCACCGCGCAGCAAAGAGAAGAGGGCCAAACAGAACTCTGTATGGTCCAGGTTGCAGCCAACAAGTTTTTCTTCCGCGGAAAAACAAGCGCAACCAAACTCACCCCAGCCCCAAAAGGATGCTCGTAAACACGGGGAGGGTGACAAGAGGGAGGGCGGCAGAGATCCTAGCAGACCTCTGCCAAGAATATGGACTCCCCTCACTAAAACACCTTCACAGGTGTTAAGTACTGAGAATGTCCAATTCAAGCCTCCCAAGCAACTACACTACAAGGGGCCGCAAAATAGTGGTAAATATTGTGAATTTCACAGGTCCCCGGGCCACAACACCGACGCATGCCATCATTTAAAGGATGCGATCGAGAAGGATGTAAAGTCTGGCAGGCTGGCTCACTTGGTAAAAAACCAAAGAATAGAAGATGAGCAACCGGAGGGAGCCTCTGCCAGCAAGAAGTACAAAAGAATCTGTGTGGTTGAGGGGGGACGACAAGGGCAGACGTCAAGAAAGAGAAGCGCGCAAATTCACGGAGATTGGCGCGAGCAGCAAGTCATCTTCCCAAGAATCAGGGGAGGCCCTTCAATAAGCAGTCCTCTCGTCATTACCACACACATTGCTCATTACGAAGTGTCAAAGGTCCTGGTGGACACTGGAAGCGAATCTGACATTATGTATGAGCAGTGTTTCAGAAAGTTAGACCCGGCAGACCAAGCTCGGCTCGAAATTGTGAACGCACCAATCTGTGGTGTCTCAAATGAAATCATACATCCCCTAGGCCAGATTCAGTTTGAACTAACTATGGGGGATGATGAGCACAAGCGAGCCGAAGTGGTCAACTTCTTGGTCTTGCCCACCACGTCATGCCACAATATGATCCTGGGTAGGGGAACAATTGCCCAATTTAATGCTGTACCATCGCCAGCGCACGGCGCATTGGGGATCCCTACACCAACAGGCGTAGCATTTGTTTACCGCGATCATTTGTGCGCAGTGACAACCACGCCGCGGGAAGGGAGAATGAAACTTCCAACGGCGGACAATGCGCCAGAGAAGTGGATTTTAAACCCAAAATTCCCCGACCAAACGGTCACAATTGGCGCTACCATTTCAGACGACACCAGATTGAGAGTGAAAAGGTTGCTCACAAAATACATGACGGTCTTCGCGTGGCAACACTCCGATATGACTGGGGTCCCGCGAGACTTGGCGCAACACTCTCTTAACACGTTCAAGTCGGTGGAGCCAATTGCTCAGAAGAAGAGAATCATGGGGGATGAAAAGGCGAAGGCCATGAATGAGCAAGTTGAGGACTTGTTGCGCGCAAACATTATCCGCCCGATCCGATACCAGACGTGGGTAGCCAATCCTGTGATGGTAAAGAAAAGCAACGGGTCATGGAGGATGTGTATTGACTTCTT
>NW_027498004.1:0-32921 GCF_021521415.1 Bidens hawaiensis
AAGGTCAAATGTCAGTTTTGCGTTCACTGAAAACCTTGTGATCTACAGAAATCATTCTTTAGATTTCTGGTGATCTGCAGAATTGGTTGAAAGACATAAATGGTAAAAGAATCGAAGCAACCGTTTCTAGACAAGAAATACATATTACAGAAAGGATGATAAGAAGATGTCTACAGTTGAATGATGGTGATCATAAATCCATAAACTTCAGCACACCTCACTTGCTGAAAATATTTGAAGAAACGTTGGGGTATCAAGGAACTGTACATGATGGACAGTTTCAGAAGGGTATGTTCCCTATGTTGTACAGGTTTCTCATTCACCATGTGATACATGGATTTGCTCCAAGGAAGGGATCATGGACCTTGATGAGTCATGACTTGGCAAATACCACTGTTGGAATCATATATGATCTACCCTTCAATTTTTCAAAGATGATATTTGAAGGATTAGTAGGAAACTTGAAGAAGGCTGAAAATAAAAGATTTTTACAATATCCAAGATTCCTACAGATAATCTTCAATAGTGAACTTCAAGATCTACCCATTGTTGGAACTACACACCAACTGCAAAACCCTGATACATACAAAAGAATCAAGAATCCAGGTGTTTCAAATATGTACAACTCAAATGTCCCATTTGAGATATTACCATGGTTGTTGGACCATGATTTGAATGTGATGCCAGTGCCTGATTTAAGCTCAGAGGAGGAAGGAGTTGATGATGATGAGAGTGATGATGGAGACTCTGATGATGAAGATGATGATGTGAATGGAGATGATGGAGGAGCTAGAGTAGCTATGGACATTGCATGCACCTGATCAGGGGGAGCAACTTGAGCATACAGAACAACCTATTCCAACACCACCACAGTCCCCACCACACATTGACCAACCCATTGTTCCATCACCACCACAAACTCCACCACACCAAATCACTCACACACCATCTCAAACCCTAACCATAAGCCAACCAGAAGTATCAACACATACATCCCCAACACAAAAAACACCACCAACATTTAGCCCAAGTCATTCTGATCCATTAATTTCAAGTCTACCTCATACACAATCACAACCACCATCCTTTTTCCAAACTCACACCACAGAACAACCTGAGTTTGAACATTTCACCACATCACCACCTTCAACACCACCCACTGACACTGACCTTCTAACCTTGTTGAAAGAAAATGTTGAGTTGAAAAGAAGAAATGAAGAGGTGACTAATGAAAATGTTATGCTGATAGAGAAATTGGTACAAGCTAATATGAGAGTTCAAGCCCTGGTGCTGGAGGTTGAGAAGACCTCGGCTGCCCCAAAACAGGGGGAGAATGAATCTATACCAACTGTCTCTGGTGTAAATGTTGAAGAAACTGTAACAGTTGTTGTGACTGCAGACAGTTTAAAATTGATTATGACTGAGTATGATGATGGAGAGGAAAGTAGTGAGGAGAGGAGGATTGAGGATGAAGAGTATGATGGTGACAGATCAGATGTTGGTAAACAAGAATATGATTACAATGAAGAGAGGGTTGGAGAGGATGTTGAGACAGAGGAAAGGGTTGAAAAGGCAAATGTTGAGGAGAATGTAGCTGCTACTGATAAAGCTAATGATGTCTTAACTGATATACTGACTGATGTAGAGACTGAAGTGTTGAAAGAAGGAAATACTGCTACTGAGGATCCTGCAACTAAAACTGAACAACCTGAATGCTCCAAGACTGTAGAGTATGACATGCTTGAGAAAGACATTGATAATTTCCCTCCTGAAATTGAAAAAGAAATAAAGAAAAGATTAGACAAGGGAAAAGCAAAAGTCACAGAAGAAGAGCCTGTTAAGGCATATTCAGAAAAAGATGTTTTGTTTACTGATGATGATACTGCTGATGCTAATGCCCTGAGAGAACAAGAGAACATCTTAAGAGAAACAAGGGATAGGGAAATTCTAGCCCAATCCATGACTCCTGAAGAAATTGCAGAACAGGAGATCTTGATCAAACAAGCCAAACTTGCAAAAGAAATTTCTGATGATGTGGCTGATCAAGAAATAATTGAAGCCTTGATTAAGCTGAGAGAGCAAGGGGAGGCTGAAAATCATTAGCTATGGTGGTTAGCAAGTTTCAATCTGAAAGTCAACAATCAGAAACTGTTGAACCAACCAATCTGAATACTGGTATGATTATTGAAGAAGAAATTGGTAAGTCCATTGCTTCAATGGCTGCCAGGAAATGGACTGAGCAAGTAAAAGAAGATCTGAAGAAGAATCCTACTGACAGCTGGTCAGAAAGGGTGAATGTGCCTGAGCCAATGAAACACTTAACCAGAAAAGAGAAAGACTTTCTAAACTTCATGAAGAATTTGCTAAAAAAGTCAATAGGTTTGCCAAGACCTACGTGAGGAGAAAAAGGACATATGAGCAGACTGAGAATGAAAGAGCTGCTAAGAGGGGCAAGTGGGATGATAAGAACAAGTATTTTGTTGAAACACCAGAAGATAAAGCTAGTCCTATAAGGGCTGTCCCACTACAAACCTTGCAACCAGGTGAAGGAGTTCAAGGTGTCCCTGATGTGCTAAACATAAGTGAACCAGATCCTTCACCTTCTGATGAACCAAAGATTGATGCAATGAATGATTTAACTGAAGGAGAGGATGAGTCTGAGGATTCAGATGATAATGATGATGACCCTGAGAATGATCAAGGAAAAACTGTCAAAGCTACTAATGTTGTGTCCCCATAAGTTGTAATGACTGATGAACAGAGGGCAAACATTGTGATGAGTATGAGAGAAGCTAAGAAGAGTCATCCGTTGGTTGTAAAATTAAGAAGATATGGCATAAGTTTTGATTCACTAGCTGATCTAGATGATGATCAGTTGCAGATTAGACTTGACAAAGAGAGAGATGCCCTGAAGAAAAAGATGGAAGAGAAAAACAGGGAAAGTCAAAAATTCAGGGAATATCTCAGAAGGCACAACTATTCATAAAAAGATCTGTCTCACCTCAACTTTGACAAACTTCAAGATCTGTATAACAGTGAGAGAGAGAGAAGGTAATTGAGAAGTGTGTGAAAGAAAATGAGAAACTGGAGAAGATGGAAATTTTGAAGAAAAAGTTTGGAGGAATGTGTGGATACCTGCTGGAGATAGGTATTGAAGGTTCCCGGACGGATCGTACACGGGATGTCGCTAACAACGCAGGTGCGGAATCCCTGCGTGGGTAGATACGAGTGTAGAGTATGTAGAGATCGAACACGAAAGCAATAAACCAACCACGTTATATTAATAACAACCACGTGACCCGAGGTCACTGTTACAGACTATGACACGAACACGTTCACTGAACAACTGAAACAAACCCTAAAACTTTCTCTTGTAAACTGTTCGCTGAACAGTATATAAACACGACAACTTCGCCACAGGCGAAGTTGTCAATAACTTCGCTGATTCAACAAGTTCGCCATAGCGAACTTGTTGACAACTTCGCGTTTTACATAACTAAACATAAACAAAACATAATTACATTACAGACTCGATTACAAATTGCTAGACTATGAACTACTGACACATGTACCAACAGACTCCCCCTTGGCAGTAGCTTCATATCTTGATCTTCAAATCTTGAGTCTTGTAATCTTTCATCTCTACGCGTGCGCCCCTTCTCTAACACATACCGACACCACCCGTTGATATTTCCTAGCTTGATCCTTCCAAGCAGGAATGTAGAAGATCTTCTTCTCGTTGAGCGCCTTCAGATCAGCCTTCGATAGATTAACAAGATGCATCGGGTCATAAACCCGAAGTACTTCTTGTTCATCCTCATCTTCCATTACCGCCTCAGCTGTCTCGCAATCTACGTACCACCATTTTAGATCTTTGAGCACGTCCTTGGGCATGAACTTCATCGGTACTTCTTTAAGGCACCGGATCGGTTTGTATTTCATAACCATCCAAGGTTTTCCATCAACTCTCAGATCTCTATCCTTGTCTTCGACAAGTTTTCCTTTTTGTGGTTTCAGTAGCTCAAACTTTTTCTCTTTAACGCACTCTTTCCACACGATCTTCGCAATGATTCTAGCCATGTTATCTTCGCTTCTGTTTACCAATCCCAATCTGGCTAGATCTTTTACTTCACATTCTGGCAGTGTGTTTAGAGATCTCAACTTTCTCTGGAAGTACTGAACGCCATCGTACCTCTTGATCACAAAGAGCCGTAGCTGCTCGTCGTATAACCAGCAGATAATACCTTTCTTGGCTTCCGCGTATCCCTTAATATTGTAACTTTTTCTGAACATCTTAGGGACCGCCGGCTTCTTCGTCTTTACGAACCAGTGGGCACAACCTTCCTTCCAGTTCGGTTGTTCCTCCCACTCAGCATCTTCCTCAGCATTCTCATCACCCAAACCTTTTCCGTCAACCTCCGGAATCTCATGTTCCACGGAGTTATCAACAATCTCACTTTCTTCTAATACATTTTCAACTGTAATCTGTTCTCCAATCCTCTCAATCTCATCCACTGGCAGCACATCATCTTCCATCATAAACTCATCATCCTCCTCATCCAACTCTTTCAATGCATCTATCATGTCTTCAACATCATCATCATTATCAACTGCTACAACATCGTCACCAGCTGCATTTGTAGACTCCCCCTCAGTTGTGGAAGCCCCAAGAGCCTGAGAGGTTCTTGGCAGCTCACCACCTGCACCTTCTGGTGCATTAGGATCATCGTCATGATCTTCTCTTCGTTTAGTCCTCAACTCATCACCCCTACACGTCTTCTCCCCCTGAGATGCCAAGAATGCCTTGAAGGCATCTATAATTTTACCGTGTTCTACCAGGAGGGCTGCTTGTAGTCGATTGGATTCCACTAGGCTCTGAATGGTCTTTGTCTGATCAGCAACAATCCGCTCTAGTGAAATAATCCTCTCGGAATCTGAAGTAGGCGTTGGAGTTGGCGGGACATCAGCAGAAGTGACCGCAGGTGGTACACTTGGTAACCCTGCAGTAGAAGTGATTGTCGACTCCACAAATCGTGCAACTACCACCGGTGGATTAAGCGGTTGGGGTGGTAGGGACACAATTGCTGGGGCCGACGTCTCGACCGCTGTAACCTGTGCTGTAGTAGTAATAAGAGACATACCAGACAAGGCAGGTGGAGCAAAACGTACTAGCCTTGAAGATTCTCCAGCTCCCGAACCTATACCTCTCTGTTCTCTTCTTGAACGTCTAAGCACAATCTGCACTGCCTCCTCTTCATCAACTTCTTCCTCATCCTCGTTTTCCATTCTCGGTCTCTTTCCCGTAGTCCGTTCCCGAGACACCATAAGTCTTCTTGCCTCAGCAAACGTCTCGTCTAGATCAGAGTCAGCTACCGAAGTAGCTGCTCTGGTAACATCCATAAATTGAGGACCCGAGACATCCATATCAAACACACCATGTACGCCAAAGGCAGCATTAAGATCAACGTCTTCAGCAGTAGACACAGCATGAGATACAGTAGCTGGCACAGCAGCAGAGGCAACAGTAGAAACCACAGGCGCAGCTGATACAGCATGAGGTGCTGCCGCCTGATGTGGTTGGGGGTCTCTGAACTCGTCCCCTCCTGCAGGAACATACTCCGGGTTGATGAGATACCCGAATAAAGGAGTATGCCTGGGACGCAGCTCAGGCTTGCTACGAGTGCTCGAGGTGCGGCACTGAGCAAAGATACGTTTCGTCACGCATTCTACGTATCTTATTGGGCGTCTCTGTGGCAGCGACGGAGCGACATGATTTAAAATCATCTGTAAGAAACGAGGATACATAGTGAATCGCTCGCGCGCCACAGCCCTTCGCTGACGATCAATCTCGTAAAAGATTAGCTGACTGAATGAATATCTGCGGTTGTAAGTCAGCGCTATCATGGCCGACTGCATCGTCGCGCCCATCCCGTCTGTTCCTGCCTTCCTGCCGGACATGCATACTATTAAAACATGCATCAGGAAGCGCCACTGATCTAGCAGAAACCCTTTCCTCCTCTGCGAGTCCCCCAGCGGACCCGAATAACCCATCCTCAAATAAGCTCCATCCCGGAAAGGAGCTACGAACTCCGTTGGGTCATCTCTAGTTTCTTCACCGAACTGCAGAGCCAACCGTATGTCTTCCGAGGAAAACTGTATGTTGTGACCATTTACGGTTGCTCGCATCACCGGAGGCTCAGGCCTGCAATCGTAGTACACTGTCTGCCAAAAGTCTTCAATGTTAGGCAGAGAAATAGGCAGTGTATTTGTCAGCGCGTGAAAGACTCTTGATCGCAGGAGAAACGTAATAATCTCCCTGTAGTCTTCGACGCCTCGTGCGTCTGGATCTAACGTGATGTACTGGTTATGGGCTGGAAAGAATTGTCGTTGCTCATCACCATCATCACCACCAGCACCACCAATAGCAGCCATATCTGCACCAAACAAAACAAGTTAGACAGTGTGTAAGCAGCTCACAAGTTCGCTAAGTACCACGAGCGAAGTTGTGATTAAACCAGTACAGGCGAACTTATAGGTGAGGCGAAGTTAGGAACAACTTCGCTTCAACTGTAATTTCGTCTAAAACTGTTAAGTAAAATGGTATAGGCGAAGTTGATGATAACTTCGCCTTATCACAACATCGCCACAGGCGAACTTGAGTTCAAGGCGAAGTTACGGATAACTTCGCCACATGCGAACTTAAGCTTCAAGGCGAAGTTACGGACAACTTCGCCACAGGCGAAATTAACCTCCTGGCGAAGTTGTGGATAACTTCGCCAAAACCTTAACTTCGCCTGAATCTGAAACGGCGACTGTTCAGATTCAAGGTTTAGATCCGATGATTTCGGACCGATTTGACGATCCATCAGCAAAGAACAACATAGGTTAATGACAGTGAGACGTAAAGGACGTCCATGAACACGTAACACAAAGGTGAAAAACTTGGTTTTGAAGGTTCGACGACCCGAGGTCTCGAACCGGGTAAAACTTATACCGAACGAGTATGGTTGGGAATGATATTAACAACACATACCGTGAATCAACACTAGAAACAGGAAACAAAGATCGAAATCGGAGAGTAAACAAGATCTCGGATAAATATGGTTTTGATATTATGTTCGCCGGAGAATTTCAAAATATGTTACTGTTCCAGTATCAAAAACCTTATATAGGGCAGAGTTGGTTCAGGCGAAGTTACGCTTAACTTCGCCTAGGCGAAGTTAAGCACTACTTCGCCGAATTCAACAACTTCGCCCGTAAGTTCAAAATCAGCCCTTTAAGTTTGAATAATCTTGCAGTTAACATTAGAAGTTTCCAAAAAGAGTTAAACAAAAATGATCATGTCCAAGTAACCAGTTTTATAATAACACAACTATAAAAATAGAAAAACTTATAAAAATTTTAACGAAATAAGGGATCAAATTTCAGTCTAGTCAGGGACCACTACGTTTTAGAAAAGATCCCAACAGGAATCATACTAACTATGTGACTGTCACTTGGATCCGTGTTTAGCTGTGTTATGACATAGAGAAACAGGTTGCAAGCATGTAAATAACTTAAATGGTTTTCATCGTTTCTGTGATACGGATTAAGGTTCAGTTAAGCTCAAAATTTTAAGTTGGCAACAACTCAGAGATAATGATGTCTTCTATCTATTCTCAAAGCGTATTTGGCTATACCCAAGTCATCCCGAGTTGACTTCGACCCATAGTGTCTGATTAACTTGTATATACTCGTTGTCAGCTTCCCGTTCTCTTCTTACTCCAGACATGAGAAGTCTTGATTGTTATTATGTCTCATAAGTACTAAAAATATACATTTTTTTTTTTTTTTTTTTTTTTTTTTAACCAAACATTCTTATTGACTTCGGAGTACTAAACTACTGCAAGTCCCGAATCTGGATCACTACAGTGTCTTGACATGCTTTCCTCACGGGAATCAGAACACTCACGGGCTCGTGTATGACTGGGTAGTCGCTTTTCTGCCTATCATTCGGAAAGATATGTGTGAAGACATTCAAAACTCTTAAGGAGTTTCCACGTAAATTCGAGTAGTTTAAGTTAGTATCACATACACTTTTACGCACCATAAAAATTTACCATGACATACAATGACTGTTCTAAAGCCTTTTAAGCCTAATAACTTCACTAGTTAAGCACACACAATCAGTATATATATCATTTTCCAAGGTTGGATCAATTTTCTGTTAAACACAGCAAAGAACTTCTTACGAAGTAGTAGACTTGAAACGTAATTTCATTTCCCATTTTAAAAAAAAATTTGATTTCAATCGCCCCGATCACGTCAAAGTCGTCAGGTAAACGGCTATCCTGAAGATCCAATGGATCAACTGGACCGACCACATACAAGTATGTGTCCTTCTTACTATGTATGACCGACTAATTTTCAGCAACAGAAAGAAAACACACGTCATAACTGCCCCGATCACTTTCAGTCTTCCGGTTAATGGCTATCCTCATTCTCTAAGTCGAAACGAGGACCAAAACATATCCAAGGATATGTCCATCAAACTGAGATAACCGACTAATTTTAAGCAATAATGACAAATTTTTTTTTATTTTTTTTTATTTTTTTTTTATTTTTTTTTTTTAAATAAACACAAAGGCATGGTTACTCGGGATTGATCATCCCGTTTAGCTCAATTAGGTTTTGAAATCTGGATTTATCAAACGCTTTTGTAAACAAGTCAGCAAAATTTTCAAGTGTATCAACTTTTTCGATCTTGATCAGTTTCTTCTCAGCACAATCCCGTATGAAGTGATGACGAATGTCAATATGCTTAGTTTTACTGTGCTTCACGGGATTGTTAATTACTGAGATGGCGGCAGTGTTATCAATTAAAATAGGAGTGAGTAAGAAATTCAGACCATAGTCGCGCAATTGTTGCTGAATCCACAAAACCTGAGAGCAGCAGTTGGATGCTGCCATGTATTCAGCTTCGCATGTTGAAATTGCAACTGATGTCTGTTTCTTGCACTGCCAGGAAACTAATCTTCCTCCAAGAAACTGACAGCCTCCTGTTGTTGACTTCCGACTCTGATTGCAACCCCCATAATCAGAATCTGTATAAGCCACCAGTTCAACGTCTCCTCCCTTTGGGTACCACAACCCTAGCTTCGGCTTGCCCTTGAGATACCGTAGTATCCTCTTTGCACCTTTCAAATGAGATTCTTTCGGATTTGCCTGAAAACGTGCACAAAGACAAACAGCAAACATTATATCAGGCCTAGAAGCAGTTAAACACATTAATGAACCTATTATCGCCCGATACAGAGTTGGGTCCACATCTGCGTCACCATCTGATTCAGCACCCAATTTGTGATTGACGCAGATGGGAGTATCATATGGAGAGCTGTCCTCCATCTTGAATCTTTTCAGCACATCATGAACGTACTTCGTTTGATGAATGAACATCCCGTCCTTCTTCTGATCAACCTGCAATCCTAGAAAGAAAGTTAGTTCACCCATAGCACTCATCTCGAATCGTTTCTTCATGACAGCTTCAAAATCCTGACACATGGATACTCTTGATGCAGCAAAAATGATATCATCCACGTAGACTTGAACCAGTAGGAAGTCACATCCTTCTCTCTTCACAAACAACGTACTGTCAATCAATCCCCTTTCAAAACCATTTTCCAGCAAGTAGTCCGATAACGTTGAATACCAGGCACGAGGTGCCTGGTGTAACCCATATAACGCCTTGCTCAACCTGTATACATGATCAGGAAAGTCTGGGTCAGGAAAACCCGGAGGTTGCTCAACATACACAACCTCATCAACTTTCCCGTTTAGAAACGCGCTCTTCACATCCAACTGAAATACCTTCATCTTTTTAAATGCGGCATACGCCAAAAACAATCGAATCGCTTCTAACCGGGCAACAGGAGCGAACACCTCATTGTAATCAATACCCTCTTGCTGATTAAAACCTTTAACAACCAGCCTCGCCTTATTTCTCACGATAATTCCCTTATCATCTCTCTTACATTTGAACACCCATTTTGTGCCTATAGCATGCACATTTCTTGGTTTTTCAACCAAGGTCCAAACTTCCATTTTCTCGAACTGAGCCAACTCTTCTTGCATGGCTTCGACCCACGAGCTGTCCTTTAAAGCCATTTGATAATTCTTTGGTTCAATTTGGCTTATAAAGCAGGAGTACAAACATTCATTCATTATACCCGTTTCTTTTATGCTTGTATAAACACAGGTGTGCGCATTCAAGCTACTTCTGGTTTGTACACTCGAGGACACATCACCTATAACGTTCTCCAATGGGTGATCTTTGTGAATTCTCGTGGTCGGAACAGCACCGACATGTAAATTGTCTTCCAAGTTCGAAGAGATCTCATCTATGGTTGTTTCTGGCTGAGAGTGAAAAGGATTAATAAATTCATCTTCAGTTGAGGCCGCAGGGGTATCGATCGTGTTTGATGTGGAAGGTTGAGATTTCTCAAAAATCTGATGTTGCAATATATTCTCTTCCTCATCAAGTATCATCTTCGTCACAGCTCTTTCGTCTTCTTCAGAAATTTCCAAATTAGGTACGTTAAACGACTTAAAAAGTTTAACATAGTCGAAAAGCTCAGCAGGTCCATTGCTTGGTTTTGGCGGTTGGTAACTAGTAATGTCGGTGTTACAAACCACCTCCACCTTGCAAGTCGACGTATTGAAGACCCGTCTGTTGGGAGTCCCAACAACATAACCGACAAGGATTCCCTCATCAGCTACTTCACCAAATTTCGAATTAGTCTTCAAAATTGAACAAGGAGACCCAAATGGTTCAAGACCGCACAAATTGGGCTTCCTTCCGTGCATAAGCTCGTAACAAGTTTTTCCAAGTTTCTTAACTATTAACACCCTATTTAGAACATAGCAGGCTGTAGCAACTACTTCAGCCCAGAACATCACAGGAAGCTTCGAGTCTGCCAGCATAGTTCTGGCTCCTTCAATTAACGTTCGGTTCTTCCTTTCAGCCACTCCATTCTGTTGCGGAGTATACGGAGCGCTGTATTGATGTTCAATTCCCTTCTGAAGACAGAAAATTTCCATTTCAAAGTTCTTGAACTCTGTCCCATTGTCACTTCTGATGAATTTAACTGATTTACTCATGACGTTCTCAACTTTTGTAATTAGATTCTTCACCATTTGAGCCGTCTCGTCTTTCGTTTTCAGAAAATATACCCACGAGTATCGCGAGTAGTCATCAGTGATCACCAAGCAGTAAGAGGTACCTCCTAGACTTTGTACATTCACGGGACCGAAGAGATCCATATGAAGTAGTTCTAGAGTACCGGCAATTGAGTGTTAATATTCTTGGTGAGATGGGATTTCTTGTGTTGCTTTCCCTTCTTGCATGCTATACATTTGTCTTCAAAGTTAAAACTTTTTAAGGGAACGCCCATCACAAGCCCATTCTTGACAATGAAGTTCATCTTCCGAAGATGAATATGTCCCATTCTCCTGTGCCACAATTCTGATTCTGATTCGCTTGCTTTTGTCATTAAACAAGATTCTCTGGTGGCCATTTCAGTAGACCTCATATCCATCACATATGTATTCGTTTCACGTGGAGCTTTCATCACTATCCATTCGTCTGGTATTTGAAAACCAGGCTTCAATACGATCGCTTCATTCTTTGTGAAATGGACAGTGTACTCTTTATCACAAATCTGCGACACACTCAGCAGATTGTGCTTTAATTCCTCCACAAAGTTTACATTTTCAAGTGTCATTCTCCCATTCGACACAGTTCCTCTACCGGTAATCCTTCCACCGCTTTCACCAGCAAAACTAACTCTAGCTCCCTGAACAGGTTTTAAGTCTTGCAACAAGTGTTTGTTGCCTGTCATGTGCCTGGAACAGCCGCTATCAACAATCCAAAGATTGTTTGCAGCCCTGTTCAACTGTTCCTGCACAATAAAACAAAGAGTTAGAATCTTGGGACCCAAGACCAATTGGTCTTGGATCGATACGTCCCGTACCCTGGCTTTCTTAAGTTAGCATCAGGATAATTTCTGTAAGTCCTGTTAGGGAATCTCCCTGCAGATTGTGTGTAATGCCTTCCAAACCTTTGAGAATTGAAGGTGTTATATCTTGAGGTTTGGTTGTAAAACTGAGGTTGGTTTTTATGAAAACTTGAATTCGTTACATTTTGGCATTTTTTAAAGTTTTCATTTTTAGCAGTAACAAAATGACGCTTATACTCAGTTTTATTTGGCTTCACACCTCTTAATCTCGGCTCCAGAGGGCAATCTGCAACTAAATGCCCTAATTTGTTACATCTAAAGCAACACCGACTCTCCAATTTCTTGTCAAATGTTGGTTTGGATGTAGAGGTAGTGTTACCAGCCGTTCGTCTCACATAAGGTGGGACGTACGGATTGAGTGGAGAACTCTTTTTAGAAACTTTATTTTTATCTCCATCGGTGGGTAACCCTACCTTCTCTTTTGTCTGATCAGATTCGGACAACTTATCCGAATCCGATGAGACTTGACTCAAAACAGAAATATTCACATTAGAAACTTTCGAACTTGTTTCTCCACAGCTAACACTTGGTTTTACACTTGTAATCTTGATTGGAGTTGTCTGAGGAACTTCGAAATCGACAGATTTCTGAACACTCGGATTATAAGTATAGTTGTGGTTAAAGGGTGGTGGAACTTCATTATATCCGATTCCTCCCCTCTTTGCAGAGGTACCTGGATCACTCACGAGGTGATCAAGGATGGCCGAGGAATTTCTGAACTGCTCAAGTTTGCGGTTCAGTTCCACCACCTTTACCTGGTGGTCAGCAATCTGTTTATCCCGATCAGCAATCACTTTAGTTTTTTCCTCCAAAACTTCTTAACTAAGATCAATTATTTCAATTTTCTCAGCAAGTTTAATTTTTAAGCTTTGAACGTCTTTTTCACATGCTTTTATTTTAATTTTATAACTCGTTTCTCTTGCTTTCGTAAAATGGTGATCTTCTTTAATAGTTTTAAAGTCAGCATCTAAATGGACATACTGATCAGTTATCGTTTTAAGTTGCTCAGACAAATTCTCACAACTAGTACAAATATCCTTAGTACTTACCTCGGAGCGATTATCCTTGTCATCTGCCATGAAAGCTGTTTCTTCTTCAGTAGCTTTCTCAATTCCTTCAACCTTCTCACATTCTTTCACTTCAGCCTCAGCCATGTTCGCTTGCTCACCAGAACCACTTGAATGCGAGTTCCAGTTGTACTCACCTGCTTCTCTGGTCAACATGGCGTTAATCTCTCTGTTAACTCCAGAATGTTGTGTAGGTCGACCTTGTCCTCGTTCAACCCTCTCATTTCTGCATTCCTTGGCAAAGTGCCCGTACTGTTGACAATTATAGCACCTTACCTTGGATTTGTCGAACCCGGGCCGACCACCAACAAATTTTCTTCCAGTTTTGTTCATAAACCGTTTCACACGCCTCACAATCATTGCCATTTGCCACTGCAAATCCATTTGTTCATAAACCGTTTCACACGCCTCACAATCATTGCCATTTGCCACTGCAAATCCATCTCCTCCAGATCATCAGCATCGATCTGGTCGTAATCCTCATCAAGAGCAGCAGGGTCCACAATCTTTCCCTGGATGTAGTTTTCGTAGGAAGCAATAAATGATGCATAGACTGCAAACTGCTCTTCAGCAGATTTTACACTCATAGGCATCTTGGAATAATTATTGCTTGAGGCATTTGCAGAAAAACTACTTGAGGATGCTTGAGGCTTTGAAGTACTTGATCCTCCAGCAACGAAACAGACGTCACCATTCGAGTTTACAGAGACGTTTCCTTCATGAGAAGAGTCAGAACCTGACTCCCCTTTTGAGTAATAAGCAGCAGATTCAGGCCTCGAACTTGAGCCTGATTTAACCTTTGCACCATACATACCAGGGTCTTGTATCTGATCTGTTGGTGTTTCTTTTCGAACCATATTAAGCTCATAAGTTCTGAGCTTGTTTACTGCCGTTTCAAGATCACAATTTGGAAAGTCTCTGTCTTCCCTCATAAGAACGGTGTACATTTCCCACTTCGGTGGGAGAGCATCGAGAAGCTTTTCAACGATCTCTTCTTCTCGGTAAGCAATTGAATAATTGCTGAGCTCTGTCATTAGATGATAGTATCTGGTGATAATATCATCCAGTGATTCGTTCTTCAAAAATTTGAAGACGGAGAACTGGGTCTTCAAAAGTTTTACCTTCGATGCACGGATACCCACATTCCCCTCGAATCTATTTTCAAGAGCATCCCAAAGCTCTCTTGCAGAAGTGTACTTTCGGAACGTATGGAGAACCTCTTGAGGAAGTGCCATTGTTATCGCAGCATGGGCCTTGCTTTCGGCCTCGTACATTTTCTTCTCTTCGTCCTCCATTTTGCTGTACTTCTTAACCACATCGCGACCTTCGTATTGCGCAGTTGGAGGGATATATCCATCCTGGATGCACACCCACATTTTGGCATCCTGGTATTTGATGTATTGGATGAATCTGTCCTTCCATGCCACGAAGTCAGTTCCTTTCATCAGCCTCGGGGCCTTAGTGGCAGACCCCGCTTCTACTTCCATCTTGACCAAATCGGAGATGTTAATCGACGACATCCTTGCGAAAACCTGAAAAACCTGAAAATACAAAAAAAATATTAAAACAGCTCAGTAGGCGAAGTTAAGAATAACTTCGCTTGAAAGTTAACTTCGCTGAAAAGAGAACTTCGCTGAGTTCTTAAATTCGCTAGACTTGGCGAAGTTAAAAATAACTTCGCTTAGAATGAGCGAACTTAGGAGTTAAGCGAACTTAGGTGGGAAGCGAAGTTGCGGATAACTTCGCTAAGGCGAACTTATGATGTTAAGCGAAGTTGTGGTTAACTTCGCTAATCCTTATATCTTCGCCGAAAACCCTAATTCCAGTGACGGCAACTTCGCCTGAAGAAAGGTAACTTCGCCCGAAGAACGATAACTTCGCCCGATGAACAAGGAAACTGTTCAGATCTGTTTTCGTCGATCCAGCAGTTTCCGATCAATGCAATGGCTTGAAAATGACTGTCAAGCATGAGCAAAACACAATCCCAACAAAAACACGTCCCGCGAATAGGTCAAACGAGACGTTTTCTACACCCGCGTGAAATCCCGAACCTCACAATCGAGCCGATGGCTCTGATACCAATTGAAGGTTCCCGGACGGATCGTACACGGGATGTCGCTAACAACGCAGGTGCGGAATCCCTGCGTGGGTAGATACGAGTGTAGAGTATGTAGAGATCAAACACGAAAGCAATAAACCAACCACGTTATATTAATAACAACCACGTGAACCGAGGTCACTGTTACAGACTATGACACGAACACGTTCACTGAACAACTGAAACAAACCCTAAAACTTTCTCTTGTAAACTGTTCGCTGAACAGTATATAAACACGACAACTTCGCCACAGGCGAAGTTGTCAATAACTTCGCTGATTCAACAAGTTCGCCATAGCGAACTTGTTGACAACTTCGCGTTTTACATAACTAAACATAAACAAAACATAATTACATTACAGACTCGATTACAAATTGCTAGACTATGAACTACTGACACATGTACCAACAGGTATGAAGCCTGAAATTGTTGAGCATCTGTCAAGAGAATCAGTGGTAGACCAGTATAGTAAATTGAAGAGAAAGAAAAGCTAAAAAGAGCTCAAACTGAATGCTCTACCAATCAGGCTAAAGAAATTGATGAACCTCATGCTAAGAAAGAAAAATTCAAACTTTGAGGGAGAAAACAAAAGAACAAGTCAGATCAGTTGAAACCCCTACTCCTCAAGAAGTAAAGCCTGAACCTGAGGATGAACCATTTGTTCCTTGGGAGAATGAAGAGATGATCAACATTCTGAGGAACATAATGATCAAACAAAGGGGAATGAGTGAAGCAGACTTTAATGTCTTGGAAAAGGAGGATCTAAAAAACCTTTTCTATCATCAAAAGGATGAATGGGAAAAAGCTTTAAGAGAAGGTGAGAACCCAAGATACTATGCAGATGGAAGATTTGTACCTGCTGGGTTGGCAAAAACTCCTGGAATGACAAAAATGTTACTAGAACTTAAAGAACATGGAGTAGATGTTGTTGAACTTGCCAATCTTCCAACTGAAATGGTAGAGGCCATCTACATAAAGTTTTTCAACTTAAGGCCTGGGAAACCAAAGAAGTCTATTCCTTTCAGGCCACCAATTTCAAGAAGATTTCCACAAGGTGGAAGAGGTCAATGTGGAAGAGGTGAATCAGGCAGTTCTGCAAAACAAAGAACAAGACCATAATCTGATGTGGATCTACCAAGAGAACTGTACTTTGACTCTGTTACTGATTCATTGAAGGTGATTATGGAGAGCAGACAATTGAGAGAGATTGTTGTTAGGAGTGACTTTCGTGAATATAATAAAGAACAACTGGAAAGGATGGTGACTATTAGATTGTATGATTATCGGAACAGAAACAAAATGGCAGGTAGACAGATGAATGATCTGTCAAAATTCTTGTATGAAGAAGCTGACAAAGGGTTCAAGTTCTTGAAAGAAAAGAGAGGTTGGAAAACTATCCAACTTCACAAGTCAAAAAGGACTGGAAAGCTGAAGAGAATGGACATAGCTAAGAGAGATTATCATATGACGATCAGAGAAGAGAATCCTTTATCTAACATGAATACATGCATAAGTCTGGGAAGAAGAATGAGACGCCCCAACTACACAGTGCAGAGGAATGGCATTATAGCTGAAATTGAATACAAAGAGAATGCTGATCACTTTGTACTAAGAAACTCTGATGGAAAAATACTAGGGATTATTAAGAAAGATGAAGACTTGACCTGCCTGCATAATGAAGATTTGAGGGATATAAGGGATTTGGCTATACCAGAAAGTCACACTCACTACCAAGCCCTTAATATCTTCAAAATGAAAGCTGCTTCTGAGATAGTCAATCAAAGACAAGCTGTTCATAATGCAAGAAAGAGACAAGATCAATAGAATAGGCTTTGTTTTGTAATGTCTTCGGACAGCTTTTGATTATGTAATCTGTTTATGTTATTTGATTATGTAATTTGACTTTGAACTTTGATGTGTATTTTTGACTAAGTGTATGTAACCTTAGAAATGTTTTGGGTCAGCTGAGGTGTTCCAATCTAGGGGGAGATTGTTGAGTCAAACAATTGACCTAAGGGGGAGATTGTTGAGTCAGATATTCGACCAAAATGAAGTACATGGAAGATTGGAAACTTCTCAACCTCCTCAGTATTCGCTAAGTATGGATCCGGGCACACCTTAGACCACCGAGCAAGCTTTACTTCTCCGAGTACGATATTTTGTCTATCGGGCAAGGTTATCTTCAAGTAGTCTTCTTTAGTGGATATCCGAGCAGGGTTTGCAAATTAGTGCATTGCCAGGCAAGGTTCACTAGTTTATGTAAATCCGAGCAAGGTTCACTTTATCAAGCAAGTCTGTTCTTCATAGCCAGGTAATGTTCTTTCCCGAGTAAGCTTTTGGCTAACCAAGTCCATGAAGCCAAGTGATTGGAAGACCGGGCAAGGTATTCTTTAATAATTATGGTCCGAGCAAGCTTGATGTATAAATGGAATATCTCTAAGTAACATCGGGCAAGGTTCAACTCAAGCAAGGAACAGTACTCCCGAGTACACTTTGCTAATAAGTTATATTATAGCAAAGAGTTGAAATGGACCATCGAAGAACAAGGTTGCTTGTAAGGGTTTGTCGGGCAAAGTCTGGCAAAAGTCAAGAAGACTGAAGTCTACCCGGTGAGTATTTTACTTGGTAAAGTACTCTTCAAGTAAAGTCTACCCGGAAACTGATCCCGAGCACACTTCTATGTTACCAAGTCTAAGGAAGGCAGAGCACACAGTCTACTCGGAGAAGTTTACTTATCCAGAGCCTATCCGGAAGACTTGTTTTACACTTAGAATATTTCTGATTATGTAATTTGAATATGTGTTTACGTTTGGGGTTTCTAGAAGGAATGACAGCTGTCCTAGGTTGGCAGGCCTATAAATAGAATGTTTTAGGGCAGGCCACCTACAAAAAAGACAGATTCGAGCCTTTACACTTTTGGATAAGAATGAATATTTTCCTTGAAAAGTGATGGTTGTCTCTATACGGAAAAACCCTCCTTCAAGAAACCCTAAACCGATTATCCACTTTGTATGATAAATGTTATATGAATGGAAATCTTTTGAGTGAATCTTGTTTGTGTTGGTTACCCTTGAATACTAATTATGCAACCGTATGTTTGTTATTGATTCCGCCTTTAACAAACAGTCATCTTTCTAAATATAGCAACCCGTCATTAACTCCCTTGTCAACACATCAATCTGTGTGAGTTATGACATGATTAAGTAAGATCCAGCTGAAATCGAGGGACCTGACAATTGGGAACCCTTTCCTTGCCTGATTCATTAAATGTTTGGACAAATCAGTTTGTTGTCTACCTGCAAACCTATGGCTATAATGATAATCATAAAGATCCAGGTTTGCCATCTCCTCCAGTTGTTCCTTTTTAAATTCAGCAAAGTTATCTTTGAAAATTATCTCCTTTAACTCTCCACTTTTCATTATCACCTTCAATGTTTGAGACAAAAAATCATAAAAGAGATTTTTTGGAAGGTCCACATCAGATGGTGGCCTCTCTTGTCTTTGTTGTGCAGCTCTAGTTGTCGGAATCTGTGTTCTTGAGGCTGAGGGCCTAGAGGTAATTGGCCTTTTGGGTTTAGTGGCCCCCAATTCCCCAAATTTATTCATAAACATGGAGATCACCATCTCCACTAGCATAGCCATCAGATCTGTAAAGTTTTACCTCTTTCTTTTGTTAGCCTTGCAATCATACTTAGCACTCTTTCATCTCCCAGTTGTCTAGCAGGTACAAACCTCATTCCACCTGGACTACTTCAAAATTTCTATGATACCTCTGCTCAGCCTCCAATCTTTCCCACTCAGGCTTCTCTTCATAAAATAATTGCATCAATTGAGCTTTTCCCAGTAAATCAAACACTTTTTCATTCGTCCTTTTGCTTATCATTATCCCTTTTAGTATCTTGATCCTATTTTCATCATCCTAAGAATCTAGATGTTCAACTGGTTCAGACTTAACTTCCACAATACTAGGAATTTTGGTGGCTTTTGAGGATTCAGTTTTCTCTTTGTCATCCATCTCAAGCTTATAAAGGTATAAAGCCAGTTTTTCACTTCAGCTCATTCCTTGAATTTCATTCAATCCCCCCCTCCCATTCATCATTCTATCAAGCATTTTCAACTGTTCATCCTCCCATCTTTTCTTCTTTTCAGCCTTTGTCTTTTCAGCTAAGGTCACAATTCTTGGTCTTTTAGCAGATTAGATGGTTCAGCTTTCATTGACAGTTTCTTGAAATAAGATTCCACCTCTGCTTTTCATAGGCTATCAACTAACTCCATTGCCATTCCCTTTTCAACTAGGTATTTTCACTTGCCTCCATACCTCTACGTTAGCTCATCAATTTTATCCTTTTTCTTGCCTTCTCTTTTCAATCGTTTCTGTTCCTCCTTATTCACCCTTTCCATATTCTAGTTATAGTATTCTTCCAAATCATCAAAGCTCATCGTACTCAAGTCTTATCGTACAGACCATGTAATCTCAAATAGTTCCTATATTTCAAGGAATCTCTGTTTTTCTTCTCCATTCTCTTCTTTATTTTATATACCTCCTTATCAATTAATCTTTGCAACTCCTCATCTGTCAAAGGAGCCAAAGCTTCAAAAATGCGACCATATTTAATCAAACTTATAACCAATGGATGGTTTCTCCATGCATTTTCCAAGCTTTGTTATATGTTCTCCATTTGTACATCAGTCATTTCAATATGTGGGGACATAACAGTTTCAGCTTTTCAAGCTCCATCATTAGCATTATCATCATAAGCATTGTCATCATCTTCAGTGTCATCATCTTTTTCAGTTGAATCATCCAATGCTTCGATTCTTGGCTCATTCAGATCAGGTACAGCTTCTGGCATAACAACCTGTATAGGAACAGCCATCACAGGGCTTTCATGTTCCTTTGGGCTTTCAACAGTGTACTCAGGTTCATCAGACCTTTTAGCCCTTTTCTTTGATTGATCTTTATCGTCATCAGTCGTTTCATCGATCTTTATCTTTCTTGTATATATCATTCCAAATTTCTTCTAAGATTCATCATCATAGCTCCACTCATCAGGAGGATCATTCTTAATAATTTCTTTAACATCCTTCATCCACCTTTTGGAAGGAATTTTTGTTGGGTTTTCACAAGATTATCAAGAACATATAAATCCATTTATATGTAAAAACGCTGCCGAAATAATGTTTTAAATATTGTTTATCAAACGTATATAAAATCCACTTTATATCAAAACCCAATTCCAGGATCCAAATACGATTTACATACTAGCAAAACAACCATAGTGTGTTTGGTTACATACCTTCATATTTCCAGAAATTAGAAGGGAATGATGTTGTGAATGACGAGTCTTCATTGGAAAAGATCCTCAAGCTAGTATACACTTTCAAGCCTTCAACAAACACCCTTTTTCTAGGATTTAAACTTTTCAAATCACCCTTGTTCTTCCTTGATATTCTCAACCAAGAGGAAGACGAAGAGAGAAAATGTGTGTGTGAGAGAAAGTGTTTTTGTTGTTGTTCAAGAAAAACAATCTACCAACCATAACACATGCATTCTCTTGAAAATATAAAGGGAAGAGAGAGAAGAGGGAGGGGCCGGCCAGTTGGTCCCCACCCAATTTAAAACCCACCCAATCTTATTTTCAATAGATATACACATATATATTGTTTATGTTTACATTTATAAAATGTAACACACCACAATATAACATCTCTCAAAATATATATTATCCATATAATATATTTACCACACAAGTGCAAATATTCAGAAAAGCATTTTTCCAAATATTATAAGTGTTGATAATTATTAGTTAGATCATATCTAATAATAAATATCGTGGTGTTTGTCTATATTGTTATTGGGTATGACCCAACTTGGATCATAACGTACTAGCCACATCAACTCAAATATGTGTCTTAGGCAGATCAATTCCAACAATCTCCCACTTGAACACGATACAACGGTTTACTATCCCTAATACGCATGACGAAGTGCCATTCAATAACATCATCCCTTTCAAGTCCCTTACTTGAAATGATTTAGGTGAAACTATCATTTATCCTTTTGCCACAAATGTCATGTTAAATCCAGAGACACAGAGTGATCATTCTCTGTTGAGTTAACTTATCAGGCCTTAGACATTTAACTCTCAACGAATAAGAGGGACAAATCCTCTATTGACTACATACGCCTCTCACTATCACCTCGTACTATACTTGAGCTTAGTCTTATGTACTTACATGTTTCAGAGCATCGAAGAACTAAGTCGAAGTATAGTATTTGGTGAATATTAAGACCCAATACGGTCCCAGAAGTCTTTGTTTTTGTTTCCAGCTACATAAATCCAAATTAAATCAAAGACAGTACATATTTTAAAACTTGTTCATAACTCTTTATCAAAATTAGCAACTTGCACTTATATGTGTATTGGTGTCCAAGTCCAAGCACTTGATCTTCGACTTTCCGGTTCCATTATGAGCTTCACCTAAAGCAATTCAACACCACATATTAGTTATACCAATATATATATATATATATATATATATATATATATATATATATATTATATACTAATAAGACATTAAACCGTGGTAACATTAGTCAAAACACTGAATCCAAACCAGGTCTAGCTTGTCTACGCTGGCTATCGTTATGCAATCTCCAAATATTCAATTTATCATGTATTATATCTCGCCCGATTGATCCCGAGTTTCTCATACCTGTTTCTAATCAACATGATCATAACCCATCATCATAATCACAACCCACTGAAATTAATCTTAATGTGATTTCACGTCTCAACTAAATTTCAACCTAGAAACGGTTACAACTTATCAGCTTATTATATACAACAACATAACGAATTATTTCTCTAATTAAATTATGCTACTAACTTTATATTCACCGACGGGTCAAAACGTCATCTAATCTTGCTACTTTATTATTAGAATCAACAAGAAGGTCAGAAACCCAAATCAAACCATACTACACAATGCGAATATTATTTATATTCTAGACACGAGTCATTCTCACTTGCATCTCTTCTTGGCATCAAACCTATCTACTTTCATCGATTTGTGTTTGTACGACCATGGTTTTAATAAAAAACCAGGCACTGCCCCTCTCTAGACTCAATGATGTTTCAAAGTAAGTCCTTAAACTAATCCATTTTATAATTATTGGTTAAAACCTCTATTTTACTTTTTTAATTATTTTAACCCAAAGGTGTAAGTTTTCCAACAAAACATTTAACTCACTTAAGTCCTATTAAACATCAATTAATAAACATACAATTATTTTCATATCATACTTATAAAAGTAATAAAATTTTGGTTCGTTACAAATCTACCCCTTATAAAAGTTTTGTCCTCGAAACTGGTTATACCCACAAATATAAATAATTATTTTATTAATCATTCCTTACTTTTCCTTTACAGCTACTAAATTACAAAACATAAGGATTTTAATGAAGTCAAAAAGTCAATTTCTCCTTTATATTTTATCAATAGTTAAGGAAATAAGTGCATACATTTTGTTTTGGGTTTTTGTCTTATATCAATCTGTATGCTCTAACAAATGCCTGGATGTCTTTACATTGTAAGAATCCTTTCGATGCTTACATTTGATCCCTTCTATAGTGGTTTGTTCGGGGAACATAACCAACAACCCAACATTAAATCCTACTCTTGTATAATCCGTCAATCCTGTTAAGTATCTCAGCTATACCAATGATGTAGAGAGCTTCAAAATAGCCTCGATATATTGTTAGCCTTATACCGGTGTCAATAAATAACCCATAAAATAGCAAACAAGAAACAACATGATGTCTCACATTAATTTAAACTCATAACAATTAATCTAATAAATCCTTTGTCACTTGATCGAGTACAACTTCAATCCTCAGTAGACTTTAGTAGCTTATTCATAAATTTGTAATTTATCCTACTATTTACTTACAAGTAAACTCAGCCATTTCTTTCGGCATTGCTACAAGTTTCTAAATATCACTTTGACATTTTGAGTTAATCATGGATAGCATGGTCTTAACACGTACAGATAACTTATTTTATTTTTACGTATGCTTACCATGCTATATACAAAAAAATCATAATCCATACAAATGAAAACTTGTGTGCACCCTGAAGGATTTCGCAACATCCACCCATTGTGTGAATGCAATCTAACGATTAATAAGGTGACCCATAATACCATCAACAATGTCCAGATATAGCAACCTATCATAACAACTTTTGATTTCATTTAAAACGGTTCACTTATATTTGTGCCACATACATCACAAATAATTATTTAGACTAGTGGTCTTATTTCAACATTATGATACAATACTATCATGACTTTGACAACTTTTCACTAGTGTTTTCCATATTTGACCTGATCTCAAATCAACTATTATCAAATTTTATACTGCATGCTTATTTAACTCCTTTATCAGACACATAACTCAAAAGTAGTTTGATGTATAACTTAAAAAATAGAGTATAAAATTACTCACATTAATCTTGAGATGCATAACGATTGTCCACACATGCTTTTTGTGACATACATTACCAAGCGTTTGCTAAAAATATAAACAACATTTTTTTCTAGAAATTCATGCTTATTCAACTCCATTATCAAACTCATAACTCAAAAGTAGTTTGATGCATAACTTCAAAACTAGAGTACAAAATTACTCACATTAATCTTGAGATGCATAACGATTGTCCACACATGCGTTTTGTGGCATACATTACCAAGCGTTTACTAAAATTATAAACAACATTTTTTTTCCCAGAAATTAAGTACGCCATTTGGCCACTACTTAAGCACATATAACATTATTAACCTTAATAGCTTAAGCATATTAATGATCATAGGGCCATCATACTTCATATGTATATCATCTCTAGACATTCATTCAACCATGTTTCACATCCCTTTTATAGATATACAATTACTTTAAATTATGTAAACAACAAACTAAAATAAGTTAGAAGTTACACCACCATGTGATAATTAGTTTCAGCCATGCACCTTATTTTTAATTTTCAAAGTCTGCCACACATGATCTACCATCTCGTTTTACACTTATAGTCATTACAAGATCACATTAGCCCCGTGTGTTTTGCTATTCCACTCGCGAGGAGAAATAATCAACATATTGTCATAATGTATTCTTGTGGTTACTACAATATGCTTTAAGTCATAAGTTCATATTAAAGTCACAACATTGCAAGTATTCTTAATGAATTCATATTATTTTCTAAGTTTCCACTATTCATCTTCGTCACACACATTCTAATGGAATCTTTTTTTTATATTATTTAATAATTCCACCCTTAATTTAAACCACTTGCACAATTCTTTTAAAAAGTTCATTTAACCTGTAAGGCTTGAGGTTTTCGAGTACCAAAATTTCTTTCTTGAGGCCGCTATCTCTACCAAGGCTCACCTCCTATATGAGTCCACCATATCGATTTTAACACTTCATTGGATCACAATTCCCGTGACACTATATCTCCTTCGTGGGGTCCAAGAAAACTAGTTTAATCCGTTCGTTCCGACGATATTGATTATAAAGGAAACCTTATTTACAACTTTATTAAAACTTTTCAATCATATGTATGGGTTACGCATTATGAGTATCATAATCTAATTCTTTTGTATTTGAATTCACCCAATAACACCCTCATGGATGAAACCCATCACTATGGGACATCTTGAGTCAGGTTTCAAACTTGAAACCTTAAGATCTCAAGCCTTAGCCATTACCCAATATAGTTCACATCATGCACACTTCATCGTGTTCGGTGGTTAAGTATCTCATTACTTCACCCCTGTTTAAAGGTTTATACTACTTGTAAGGTCCAAAACCTCAAAACCACCATAAATTTGTAATTTTCTCATCACAACTTATATTTGGCAAAATCTTATTGTGTTTAGTAAATTTAATACTAAACCCTTTCAAATACCATATATTCTCTTATGAAATTTAGCATTTCATTCTCCGATTACATTCCCTCATTCTAGGTCACAACACCTTTGTCAAGTTTGGTTTACAAACATCAAACTCATTATTTTATTTCATTCATAAAACCTGAAAAGAATTATTTTCTTTACCTTTTTTTAAGCACATTACAATGGTCCTTTGTTATATAAGTAATAAAAAAACATTATTTATTATCTCGTGAAGTTTTAATACATGCCAATGCTTCTATATCAAATCTAAAATGGTCAGTATAACCCTCTTAGAGAAGTTAAAACACATTTAATATAAATTTATAAAATCAACAAATTTTATACATAAACCTTTTTGAATTTTAAAACATACATGACGATACTTCTTTTCAAATTTTTAAGAAAATCTCATTCAAATCCTTGTGAAGGTAAAACGACCCCGCACACTCTTTTGTGAAATCTGAAAACGATCAACTCTTTTCATGAAATCCGACTTCATACACTCTTTGTGAAAGTCAACCAACATCACATACTCCTTTGTGAATTCCGAAGATTATCACAACTCTTTGCATGAAATCCACGAATTTTATACACTCTTTGTGAAAGTCAACCGACTTCACACGCTCCTTTGTGAAATCCGAAGATTATCACAACTCTTTGCATGAAATCCATAGATTTCATACACTCTTTATGAAAGTCAACCGACTTCAAATACTCCTTTGTGAAATCCAAAGATTATCACAACTCTTTGCATGAAATCCTTAGATTTCATACACTCTTTGTGAAAGTCAACCGACTTCACATACTCCTATGTGAAATCCAAAGATTTTCACAACACCTTGTATAAAATCCGTAGATTTCTTACACACTTGAAGTCAAACGACTTCATTTTCACCTTTGTGAAATCCGAAGATTATCACACCACCTTGCTTGAAATCCGTAGATTACATAGACACCTTTGAAGTCAAATGACCTCATATTATTCAACCTTCTTCCTACTCCTCGTTATCTTGAATGTGGTTATGATAAACCCTAGAACACTGTAGTATCGTATGTTTACTACTCCACCGGCCAAGTTTGTAGTCCACACACTATACATACGCATTCACGTGATCACCATAACCCATTCTAAGTAATCGAGTTCCAGTTTAAGTTTAGCCTTATTAAATATTCTTTTACCTTTACTTATTTAAATCATCACTTTTTTTTCGTGTACCTAAAGGTGCATGCCACTTCTGTAAATACATACCTCCATGCGCCTACTCGATCCTCCTTTAAGAATTTTATCCCAATTTAGCTAGACCTAATTTGATTCATGTCAACTTACCACAACACGACTCTATAAGTAGGCTTTTAACCATATATATATATTTTTAGATACCTTTCGTGTCTTGATCAAGTCTCGGACGGGAATACACATCTAATACCAATAGCCGATTTAAGTCCAAGTATGCCCCATCATACTTGAATCCCTTAAACCAATGCTCTAATACCAACTTGTTACACCCTCAATTTAGATACAACTTTATTACAATATTTTATTGTGGAAAATACGGTCCCAAAAGCCTTTTTTTTTTTCAGTTACATAAAACCAAATTAAATCAAAGACAGTACATATTTTAAAACTTATTCATAACTCTTTATCCAAATTAGCAATTTGCACTTATATATGTATTGGTTTCCAAGTTCGAGCACTTGATCTTCGACTTTCCGGTTCCATTATGGGTTTCACCTAAAACAATCCAACATCACATATTAGTATACCAATATATAAATATTATATACTAATAAGACATTAAACCCAAGGTAGCATTAGTCAAAACATTGAATCTAAACCAGGTCCAGCTAGTCTACGCTGTCTACCGTTATGCAATCTCCAAAGATTCAATTTATCATGTATTATAACTCGCCCGATTGATCCCGAGTTTCTCATACCTGTTTCTAATCAACATGATCATAACCCATCATCATAATCACAACCCACTGAAATTAATCTTAATGTGATTTCACGTCTCAACTAAATTTCAACCTAGAAACGGTTACAACTTATCAGCTTATTATTTACAACAACTTAACGAATTATTTCTCTAATAAAATTATGCTACTAACTTTATATTCACCGACGGGTCATCTAATCTTGCTACTTTATTATTAAAATCAACAAGAGGGGGTCCGAAACCCAAATAAAACCATACAACACAATGCGAATATTATTTATATTCTAGACATGAGTCATTCTCACTTTAACATTTGGTAGGGTAACATCAAATTGTAACGGGTTAAAACAACCCGTAAATACTATGTATAGTCAAAAGAATCAACTTGCAATTTAAATGGGTCAAGATAGCCCTTATCCATTTAATAACTTGTAATAAATCAAAACATACTAATAAGACTTATAACTTCTTAAACTAGATGTAAGATAAACTTACCTTTGCCCATAGAAACTTGATTACTACTTCACCAACTCGCCTCGTTAAATTCCAAGCTTTAGCATACCTAGCTTATTGGAAAATCAACATATAATCATTAGGATGCATAATGCAACCCTTGAATTCCAATATTAGTATCCTATCAAAAACAGCCTCAGATGCATATTCATTTATCCATAAGATATGGTCATACTCAATATACATACATATATGTACTCGTCTGACCCGTTTTGTACAAAACTGATACTTGAGTTATTTTCGTAATTCATACTCAAACACACTTCAATAGGTACAATAAACCATACTCACATGGATCGCGGTACGCTTCGATACGGGAATGTGGAGCGGGATCGCAATTCGCTAGGTCTCTATAATTCGGTACGATGGGGAGGGGTAGGCTCATTTCATATCACTCCGGTACGATGTACCATATAATGTGGTACGATGCATGTAGTTTTTCAAAAATTATATATATAATGTTAACTAAATTTTACTTTTTATGTATTAATTTACAAGTTTGGAAACCAAATATAAACTTGTGAAAATGAAGGGGGTAAATGTTAATAAACTCAAACTTAATTAAACCCTAACCCCACCACCACGTTCATTCAACACATCTCCTTCTCCTTCTCCTTCGTTCATCAGGCGACGCACAACCTTACGGTAGCCCTAGCAAGAAATTGGTTCAATTTTGGTCCGATTTGGGTTCTAATCGAGGTAAGAACTTATTCCACTTGATCAGTTTGATCCAATTTTGACCCATTCTCATCCAATTGACCTAATTTTCTGGAACGCCATTTGCATAACCACAATCGCGATCCAAGGCGTTCCCGGACCATATAATGTGGTACGATGCATGTAGTTTTTCAAAATTATATATATAATGTTAACTAAATTTTACTTTTTATGTATTAATTTACAAGTTTGGAAACCAAATATAAACTTGTGAAAATGAAGGGGGTAAATGTTAATAAACTCAAACTTAATTAAACCCTAACCCCACCACCACGTTCATTCAACACATCTCCTTCTCCTTCTCCTTCGTTCATCAGGCGACGCACAACCTTACGGTAGCCCTAGCAAGAAATTGGTTCAATTTTGGTCCGATTTGGGTTCTAATCGAGGTAAGAACTTATTCCACTTGATCAGTTTGATCCAATTTTGACCCATTCTCATCCAATTGACCTAATTTTCTGGAACACCATTTGCATAACCACAATCGCGATCCAAGGCGTTCCCGGACCGTGTTCGTACCGCGTTTTGGTACGGCCGATCCGGAATGGAAATCGTGGGCAATTGAACGATCCATGTGACTATGCAATAAACCATTAGAAACAATTATATCATACTTAACTGAAAGGTAATACAAATATTTGACACTGAGAAGTATTAATTACGATCTGCGCAGCAGTGTTTACTGACTGACTTGACCCACTAAATTACCATGCTATTCTTTGTTTCAAAATTCTGCAGAAACTAGACTCATCAAGGTTTCTAACCCAAAAAGAATCACCTTAATCGGACACTTGATTGATTTTATACGATTTTCCGAAAACAGCCCAAAATCTGGACAGAAGCTGAAAATTCAGCAAGCTATTAATTTTCCATTTCGACCAAAAATGCATTGGCAGCCCCGTTTTCATGGTTTACACCCAAGTTAAACAATTAAAATGTATTAGACACATAAGGGTGAATGTAGGATCTTCTAAAGTAAACTTAGAACCAACAAATATCACACAATATGAATAAAGTTATTCACTTAGGCATTTTATCAAACACCTAGTGAGCATCAAACTTGTCTAACATGATTATCACCATTCAAGTTAACATGAATCCTCTAAACCTCACCATGCACTACTCTTAACATACTCGGATTCCTTAGTAAGTATAACTCTCTATAACTAAACAATTATTCATAATCAAAGTTTCAGTTTTCTAATCAACAACATCATGATTATCGTTCATCATCATCGTCAATTCGAAGGGTTTCCAATGCAATTCAAAATAGCGAGCTATAATCCATATGGTTTCAAGAAAATGATGTGTTGCAACCAATATAATCACAAAATCGAATTCCATAACTTTACATTCTTCAATATTTGCAAACCATAGGTTATCGGAATTACATACCTTGTCTTCTATTGTGCTTGTAACTCAATAGACACATTATTTGATTCTTAATTCGTCAGTGAAGGTTGGAATTTGAGAAAGACTAGCAATAATTCCTCTATGCATCTCTTCTTGGCATCAAACCTATCTACCATCATCGATTTGTGTTTTTACAACCATGGCTTTAATAACAAAACCAGACACCGCCCCTTTCTAGACTCAATGAAGTTACAAAGTAAGTCCTCAAACTTATCCATTTTATAATTATTGGTCAAAACCTCTAGTCTACTCTTTTAATTATCTTCACCCAAAGGTGTAAGTTTTCCAACTTCAAAACATTTAACTCACTTAAGTCCATATTAAACAACAATTGATAAACATACAATTATTTTCATATCATACTTATAAAAGTATTAAAAATTTGGGTCGTTACACTCAGGTCGGAGGATACTATGATATTCGCCTTTACTTAAATTTACTTATGACCACAAATCACAAGGATTCCATGCAGTAACATTTGAGGGCGGGTCAGTCCAAAATTTATCCCATAAATATCTATGAATCTTGGCAGCAAACCCTTGCTATATTCATGCCTTATGAATATCTACCAATCCAAGTTCATAATAGTCTTTCCTTCACATTTGTACCCACAAATATGATCGACTACGGACATTTAGAATAATTAACTTATTCATGGATTTAAACATGCTAAAATGGAACATAACTCAAAAGTTATAATCATAAACCATAATCATATGATTGAGTCAAAATAACCATTGTTCGGTATCCAAATACAAAATTATGATCAAATCCAGTCACTAGAATATCGAAACCCTAAGGCACAAGTATGACCTTCATGCTTTGGTCTTTCTAGAATCTTCGTAAGTGGATCCGCAATGTTTTGGTCAATGTGAACTTTGAGAATATATATCTTTCCTTTTTCAACTTCATCCCTTATGTAGTTGAATCTTCGCTCAATATGCCTTGTCTTTTGATGTACATGGGGTTCTTGATTTGAGCAATCGCACCCTCGTTGTCACAAAAGATCTCTAGAGGGTCCTGAATGGTACGGATTACCCCTAGATCGGCAATGAAGTTTCTAATCCATGCAACTTCTTGATCTACCAATGAGGCGACAATCTATTCAAATTCAGTGGTGGACAACGCTACCACATCTATTTTGCACTCTTCCAAGATACAACCCCACCATTTTAAACGAAAACATATCCCGATTGTGATCGAGAATTATCTCGATCAGTATGGAAACTCACATCCGTGTAACCATTTACAACGTGTTCCTCCTCACTAGAGCCATATATTAGAAACATATCCTTAGTCCTCCTAAGGTATTTCAGTATGCTCTTAACCGCCATCCAATGGCTAGTTCCCCGAATTTTGTTGGTGTCTACTTGTCATGCTCAAAGCGCATGACACATTCGGTCTAGTGAATATCATGGCATACATGATGGAACCTATAACATATGCATATGGGATTCCATTCATTTTGCCTTGCTCATCCTTTGAGCTTGGACATTGAGATGCACTCAATATTGTTCCTCTTTGAATAGGTACCAAACATTTCTTAGAGTTGTCCATCTTGAACCTTTTCAAGATTTTGTCAATGTATGCATTTTGATTTAAACCTATCAACCGCCTTGATCTATCCCTATAGATCCTTATTCCCAGAATATAGGCGGCTTCACCAAGATCTTTGATGGACAAACAACTTCCAAGCCAGGCTTTTACACCTTCCATGGTAGGAATGTTATTTCCAAATAGTAGTATGTCATCGACATATAATACCAAAAAGGTAATGATGCTCCCACTATCTTTCTTATACACACAAGCTTCATGAGCGTTTTTGAATAATCCAAATTTCTCAACTTTATCATCAAAATGGTGATTCCAACTTCTAGATGCCTGTTTCAATCCATAGATTGACCTCTTTAACTTGCATACTTTATTAGGATGTTGTGGATCGACAAAAGCTTCAGGCTGAACCATATAGACATCTTCCTTAAGGTGTCCATTTAGAAAAGCGCTTTTGACATCCATTTGCCAAATCTCATAGTCATAATATCCGGCTATGGCAAAAAATATCCAAATAGACTTTAGCATCGCCACCGGCGAAATGGTTTCATCATAATCAACCCCTTGGGTTTGAGTAAAACCTTTTGCTACAAGTCTAATTTTATAGTATCCAAGTTTCCATGCATATCAGTTTTCTTCTTGAAAACCCACTTACTTCCAACCAATTTGGAATTAAGAGGTGGTGCAACCAAGTCCTATACTTGGTTGTCATGCATGGATTTCATCTCAATGTTCATGGCTTCAAGCCGTTTATCACAATCAGATTGTGACATTGCATCATGGTATGTGGTGGGTTCATCCGAGTCTACCCACATAACATCCATCCACTAAAAATTCATATATTTCGGGTGGGGTGCTAATTCTACCAGATTTGCGAACGTTTTGTGTGTCTTGATCACCATTTGATCATTCTCAACAACCTCTTGTTGATTGCTAGTATCAACCAAATGTTTATCGGCTTGTGGTTCTCGATACTCCTCGAGTTCCACAGTTGTACTAGTTCCTTCCATAAGAAACTTAGTTTCCAAGAACTCAGCCTTTCAAGCAATAAACACTTTTTGCTCGTTTTGATTGTAGAAATAATATCCCATAGAATATTTAGGATATCTTACAAAGACTTTCAAGTTTGTTTTGGTTGTGCTTAACATAAGCCTTACAACCCCATACCTTTAAATATGATAATGATGGAACCCTTCCATGCCATATTTCAAAAGGTGTTTTATCCACTTTCTTGATTGGTGCCATATTTAGAATACGGGATGGGGAGATCAATGCGAAACCCCAAAATGATAGAGGTAATATGATTCTAGCCATCATGGATCGAACCATGTCCATTAAGGTTTGCTTCCTCCTTTAAGACACACCATTATGTTGTGGTGTTCCAGGTGGAGTAAGTTGTGAGATAATCCCACAACTCCTAAGATGATCTAGAAAAACATCATTGAGGTATTCACCTCCTCTATCAAAACGTAGTACTTTCATTGCTTTATTGAGTTGATTTTTTACTTCATTTTGGAAGATTGAACATTTCAAAAGCTTCATCTTTGTGTTTTAACAATAAAACATACCCATAGCGACTATAATCGTCGGTAAAGGTAATGAAGTATCTTTTATTAT